>NW_015505509.1:530074-543006 GCF_001515645.1 Sinocyclocheilus grahami
TGGAGTAATTGCGAATGCGCGACACCTGCGCCACTCACCGGTCTCGAGTCTCACGGAGGAGCTCCGGAAGGATATAAAGGAGGAGTGATGACAGGGAAAGACGAGAGAGGACCAGGCCTGGAGTTTATTTTGTGTTTTGGTTTTGTTTGTGCGCGACAGTCGTCCGCGAGGGGCTGTCGCGCTATTTTGAGTTCGCCGTGTTCGCCGGTTCCCGCCTCCTTCTTCCCGACTTATGAACGTTGTTACAATGCACATTTTTCATTTTAATTTGTTACATTTGTAGTCATTTTGTTGTGTTTTTGTATATATTTTTTTTTAAAGTTTGTTTATTTAGTCATTTTAGTACTTAAATTTAAACTTAACAAAAATGAGATGTTTCATTGGCAATTAGCTGAAATTAAATTTTTTATATTTTGTTTAATTTCAGTTAATGTTTATTTTATTTCAAGTAATGAACGACTCTGTATTTATATGTCAGAAATTACCAAAAAGTTCTTATTAGAAATGAGAGTTAATGGAGATAAAAAGAAAGCAGATTAGCACATAAGCATGATAAAAATAATACGTTTTATGGTTTTAAATAAATGAAAATTTACCCTTTTATATTATACCCACATTTTTTCCCTTTACTTTCTTAAAATGCATTCATAGTGTTATTGTACGTGATTTACATGCACATTATTCCCAAGAAAAAAAAAAGTCTTTTATATTTGATGAAAAAAAAGGTCTCCTTTTCCCACTGATGTCACTTTGTCTGCACAGGCTAGTGGATAATATTAACAAATAGCCAAATAGCATTTTAGGTGTTATTTTAGCAAACACAAACTCAGGTCTAGCTATTTTTTTTTTCAATCAAATCAATTCCAGCTAAATAAAGTTCTCAATATACGTTTTCTTCCTCAATGAATATCCTGTTTCACCCAGAAAAAAACATACATTTATGCAAACAAAATGTGTTGGTAGTGCTTTTCTTTGACTTTAAATCTTCATGTTGACAGCTCAGCCCCTAGGTTTAAGCTTGCCTCCTATAAAAGAGCTGTAGCGGAATCACAGTATCTGATTGGGCTTTTACAGCTCTCCGGCTCTATATCACCTGCACCCAGCATGCATTGCTCCAGCTTTACTGAGGCTGTTTGCATACAGCAGCACAGATCAATAGCGAGAAATCAAAATCCTTGCTGCTATACAGCTCTATAAAGTGTCTGTGCATGTGTCTAGAGCTTCCTTGCGGCATATAATGTGGCCTCCGTGTAACTCCTCCTTTTACTGTACAAACAACACACACTTAATCAGAGCAGCCGATTTTGTTTCGGTCATGCAATGTGGTGCATGTGTGTGTGTTTTGACCAGTGCATTGTTGTGCCCACATGATAATTGAATGTGCGCTCAGGCAGCATCCGTGCTAGTGTTCCAGCTCACACTTTAATTAGTTTAGCTTTGTGTCTGCTGGCTCGGCCATCAGTCGCCAATCAATAGCACTCCGGAGAACAGAAGGGCTCTATTGGAAACAGATACGTAAGCTTTGTAGATAGCGCTGCTCATGCGCCTGCTCCACATACCTTGGACGGCTTTAAATGTGTCCGATGTTAGCGTGAACATGCTTAATTGTACAGATAAATTAGGCCTCTGAAGCTGGTTTTATGTGTATGAGAGTGTTTGCATGAGTAAGAGAGGTGCGCTCGGTTATTGCTGTTCAGTTATTGCTTCACTCAAAAAAATGAGCGGTGAGCCGCAGCTCTATCGGAATTCAATGGCTGCTTTGTTTAAACTTGCTCATTCTCCATTCTTCACCTTTATGAGTTTTCCCTTCCTCTAATCCCATTCACTTTCACTATGGCTCACTTTGCCCCTAACTTACTTAAACCCAGGCCTAAATATCAACAAATTAGATTTCCAGCAGCAGCATTTAAAGCAAATGTGTTGAAATAAGTTCAGTCCTTTTCGCTGCGAAGAGCCATTCTGGCTGTTATTGAATAAAAACGCATTGTGCGGGCAAAACAATTATGCACTTTAGCATCGAATCGCAGAAACGATTTCAGAGCGCCCGCCCATCCATCATATTTACGCAATTTAATAATTTCAGATTTTTACAGTGTATTATGGGTGCAGTTAAAAGCGAGAGAGGAGGAGGTAATTGTAAAGCCTGTCAGCATTAGTTAAGTGTGTGTAATGGCTGGGTATCACACACTAAATGGCAGTTGTAATATTTAGATCCTCTGCTCATTACCTCCCGATCTGCCTCCTGTGACCCGCAGCACCGGGCCTGCGCTCTCTCTAATGAGGGACGGAAATTACCGCTTCAAGAAATGAAACACAATTTATTTAGAGGAAGACGCAGCGCACAATGAAATTACCACAAACAACTCTGAAAAATAGGCCCAATAACTCAGGCTTTTGTTTATTACGTTGGAAAAGCACCAAAAAGTTCTTATTAGAAATGGAAGTTAATGGAGATAAAAGGAAAGCGAATTTTAGCGTGTTATCGCATTAGCATGCATAAAATCCAGCGCATGTTTGTGCACTATCTCAGAGCTATGTTATATTAAAACTCTCTCAGCAGAGAGTGTGGATGATATGGAGTTGTTAAGTATTTTCTGTGAGCCAGCCTGCTCATTGGCTGTCTCAAAGATGGTGAGGGGATCTCATTGGGCATTCCATAATAAATCTGTTCCTTCTTTCACTACCCGTAAAGATGACTAAATCAAAATGTTTTACTGTTGACTTTGTTGATTGTTGCTCTCTATTTGCCAGTTTACATCTAAAAGTTGACAAAATTAATGATTAAAATTTCTGTTCTGCAAAGGGAAAACAAACTAAAATTATTAACGTTTTAGAACATCCATTTTGCTTCAATTATAAATACTTACTCAGTGATGTTATTGTTAACTAAACCTTAAAACCTATTGCAAAGTATTGGTAAGGTAAACCAATATGATAAAATAAAATAACTAACTAAAATAAGTTAAAGTACTAAAATTACTAAAACTGATATTAAAAAGCTAAATAGAAAGACACATAAAGAACAATAAATTATTTAAAAAATAAAAACATGAAAATAAAAGCTCATGTAAAATACTAATAATTAGTATATAAATTCTAAAATAACAGTGACTTAACCCAGATTTAGCAAACCTTACTATGAGAGCAAGTTTTTTGATTGAGCTTCCTGTTTCAATTGGAAATGTTGGAAAACTTTGTTTGCCATTTCATGGGGGTCTTTAAACACTGATCACTCATCCTTATTAACACATTTTATTGCTCCATATGGTCAGGTACAACAACTTAAACTGCTATCTGTGTTTTCCAACTGATTTGCAGCTGGTCTAAACTGGTCATCTGAACATCTTGCACCAGCAACAAACAATCTACCAGTAGTCATAAGGTGGTCATGCTGTTTTTTTTGGAATATAGTAGCTGGCCAACCAGTTGATTACTATCATACTCCAGGTAGAAACCAGCTGCCATGTTCCAAAACAGATCCACTCCAGCAGCCAAACATAAACACACACACACACTTCTCCTAGCACAAGTGCCACTTGAGATTTCTATAGAGGAATCTGACGTCTAACAACAACACTGAAGATGGGAGGAAGGTATGGGAGTGGAAAGCAGGAAAAAAAGTCCCGAAAAACAAAGGAGAGGGTGTGAGAGTGCTGAAAACCCTGAGTGTTCGCATAGAGAATTCCAGCAGCCACTTGTTTCAACACAATACCAAAACAGACTATAAAAGATGGAAACGGCGCTTAAGAGAAAATAAGCAGAGGAATAAGGTATTATAATAGCGAATAGAATAGCGGCGCTCCCTTGCCATTGTGTGCATGCTGCGAGGATCTAAGTTAAGCCATGACTCCTCTCCACCCCGATGCTCTCCACACTCTAATGTCAGAAATAAGCAGAGCCTCTGAGATTCATTAGAAAATTGAATGGAATCAAGAGAGTCTGAGGGCTGAAAAACATCCCTTAATAAGATGGCTGGTAACATAAAAGCAGCTCTCAGCCAAGGTCCTTTATTTTCAAAAACCAGTGGAGCCTTTGAAGAGGGCTTAAGAACAGAGCGGAGGAAGAGATGAAGAGAGCGCAACGGAGGGATATCCTTGGAGAACTATTCCTGTCCCACGAGGGAAGTGATGGAGGCATGGATGTGCGCATGTTTGTAGTGCAGCCTCAGCAAGCTTGTCAGCCCGAGTGTGTTTGTGTGTGTGAACATCTACAGCATCTGCACCTGTCACACTAGATGGCACACGTGTAGCTGTGAGTGCTAAAGGTGAGGTGTGTTCAATGCTTATGTGTGCAGGTACTGTACATGTGTGTGTGTGTGATTAACCTTGTACTGCCTCTTTTGCCTGTCTGGCTCATGGCTCAGCTGAAGTCTCTCGTCTCATTCATATTTGATAGACATGCCCAGACCTAATCTGATAAAGTGCACTTCAGCCTTGGTGTCTTCTGATGAACTTCTAAGTGGGAAGTGCAAAAGTGTGTGTGTGTGTGTGTGTGTGCGTGCATGCATGTGTGTTTATGATGAGTGTGTGTGTGTGTGGGAGAGGGAGGGGGGGATGGGGTAGAGGATGGATTGGGGCTAAATCGATGTTGATTTATAATTTACTATTGCAAGAACCTATCACTGTATGTGAAGCCTGTATCCAGCCTCATCTATATTACATTAGGACAGAAGCTCCCGCTCGGCACTGGACAACAGACCTTGTGGTGTGGAAGGGGGGCTGGTCGATCCACACACACACACACACACACACACACAGGCTGTAGCAGCAGGCCTTCAGGAAGACACAGATGACAGGCCCCCTCCGATTTTTAAGCCGAGAGGATTTTGAATGCACCTTCCTATAAAAGTGTTTGTACTTTGGATAATTGAGCAATTATTGTAGGGATAAAAAATGTAAATTACAAATTCACATCTAAATCTAGGTTTGTCCAATCAAGTCGCATCTTTTGCGGATCACTAGTTTTAAAATGAAGAAAATATTTAGTTACACTTTATTTTACAGTGTCCTTGTTACAGTATAGCTGTATACTTAAGTACTGAGTAATATTAATTAACAACATATACTTGCTATATGGTTAGGGTTAGGGTTTGGCTTAGGGTTAGTTGCACGTAATTATGCATACTTTGGTGATATTACTATAGTAACATGTAACAAGTGCACTGTATAATATAGCTTTACCAAATATTATGAGCCTTGTGTTGCTGGTGTGACTTTTTTCCTGTGTTAACACAAATAAATTACTTAGTAAAATGTCAAAGCTGCTCTTTTCCATACAATAAAAATGTATAATTGACATTTAAAAGTCAATTTTTCTTTGTGTAAAAAGAATGACCAAGGGGAATCAAGTGAACCAGCACTGTAAAATAAAATAACATTTTAAACATTTTAAACTTCAATTGGTGGCTGACTAAATACTTTTTTGCCCCACTGTATGTGTTGTCATGGCGACTTGCAGCCAGCCAAAAAAAAGGGGTAATTAGCGTTGGAACAGTTGATTGGTTTGCGGCAGTAATTAACACAGGTGAGGCTAATTAGTTCCCATGAAACCAGTCAGTCTCTGCAGTGCACACAGGGGAAAACAGCAGAGGAAAAAAACATACACGTTTACACGCCTTTACTTTATTTCTTCTGAAAGTTGGGGAGAATTTTAATATGCATGGTAAGGTCCCCTGTGAGAGGATGCAAGGAGAAATTCTGCCTCATTAATGGAAGCGGGACAAACCTGAGCGAGATGCTGTCTCTATCAATAACACACAGCTAATTCCACACATACACTGTGGCTCTATCTGTCCGAGGCACACATGAGAATATGCAAAGTGCCAAACAAAATGTCATTCTGTTGGCCTGTCTGTCTATATCATCCATCCATCCATCCATCTATCTATATTTATATAGACTATGTCTATCTGTATCTGTCTATTCCACTTGTACCTTCACACACATTAATTCACTCACACACACACACACACACACACACACACACACACATTGTAACAGTGCTACATAGTACTAACAGGTGCAGCAATCCTGGATGAAATAATATGGAAAACATATACAGTTAACTCACATTGTCTCTTTCTAGCTCTTGTCACATTCTTAGTCCAGTCCAGTGTGTGCCATTATAAAGCCGTGATGTCAATTCCCTCTGGTGCACAGCAAATCTGAGCGACGGGAAATAGGCGGTGAAATGGAAACATATCCAGTCGTTGTCTACTCTTCCTTCCTGTGGTCTTATATATCCTGGAGCAAATAGTGTACAATCAGAATGACACTGGACAAAGCTGAATAGCAAAATGTCCAACATCCTGTGTCCACCTCTCATTTCCTATTGTATACAAACATTTGCCAGTTTTAAACACACAATATATAATCCAACCTTATAGGATGGTGTGTTTATTTAAAGAACAATGGATGTGTGAGAATTGATTTTTTTGGACAGACAGTAGCTTGTCATGTTTACGTTGTTCATTAGCAATAGTACTGCACTTCGCTCCTAATGTTAATTTGTTAGAAGCTGACATTTATGATGATGTTTTACGTACATTTAAATTCCAGAATAGCTAAAAGTCTATACATTCACCCAAGTTGCCCTTTAACCTTTACACGCTGTTTGGATCGCTGTAGTGATTTGGACAGAGTTTAATGTAAACGCATTGACTGTGAGGGAAACAGCATGGCGTCTGGATATCTCCCTTGAGCTGTAATCTATACTGAAGCGCTGCATCTTTGATCAGCACAACTTCATAAAGTCTTTAGAGGTACACTGTTTTGGCGAGGCTGCTTTTCAGGAAGACAGCAGGATGAAAGATTGTGTCTCGCTTTTTTCTTCATCTCCAAATGTTTTTATTGGAACGTACTGACACCCTTTCACCTTTCAGTTTCATAGGCCCCTCCATTAAGCATTTCAGTAATGGCTGACTGCTTAAAACAAAATGTTTAAATTAGTAAATAAACAATGTGAAATAATCAGATTCAGGTCTAAGAGAAGAAATTAAGTGGTTGCGTGTTGTTCCTGATGTATTTTTCATGTTCAGACATCAGAAAATGCTGTAGAGATACAACCAACCTAAAGTAAACATCTTCACACACCAAATATTTCTTTGAGGACGCTTGAGGATGAGAGTCATGGAACAGCAAAAGACAAGCCTCTAAGGCCTGTTTACTGTATCTTTATGCAAAACTGTGGATAAAAAATGCATGCAGTCAAATGTTTTGCAGTTTTACCTGCATATAACAGTAATTGACCTGGGTGAGTTGTTGTGGGTGAAAGAGCGCTGTAGGCAGAAGTATGTGTCCCTCTGGTGTGTACCCTTCCCAAATCCCAGCAACCCCTCCTCAGGCACATGTGTCCTGCCAAAACACCTGCTTCCAGGTGTTCACACTGCTCAGTAATCAGGGTTCATGACACAGCCAGAACAATGGCAGATGTAGGAACAATAGGACCTGTTAATTCATAATGATGCAGGCTTCCTCCAAAACAAGCAGGTAAACACTAATTATCGTGAATAAAAATGTGAGAAAAACAACTCATTTGTTAGAGGCTTGAAGGCACCTTCAACGTGCCCTAAGTTGCAAATATCAGATGAGAATGAAACTTTAGCTTGAGGAACATTGTCAGGGATGACAATTTTTAGATTTTGTTGGGAACAAACATGCTTTTTGTGTATCTAAAATATGAAATAGATTGGGATGATTGTTCTGGAAGAATCACAAAACAAGAACATTTTAGAATGACAATTCTAACTTTCCACCTTTAAGCTTTGAGGCATTAAACAGTCATTATTATTATTCACTGTATCTATTTTACTAGCTCTGCTAAAGCATTTAGTTATATGAGTAGACTATAATCTGAGAACAAAATATACACTGGACAAGGAGGGTTTTAAACTTTCTTATGCCAAGGACTCCCAAATATGATGATCACCTTGTGTGGGACTTGGGTGAAATAATTGCTTTTGTATTTAATTTAATTGTTAAAATGCTATCAAGAAAAAGAATGGCAGAATTTCACCATTTTGCCTACTGCTAAGCCAAATATTTGATTGTAAAATAGGATGATTTTAATTCTGCAACCAAAGAGATTGTATATCTCCAACAAAACAAAAGCATGCTGTATTTTGAAGTAAAAAAAACACCCTTGACATACGGATACATGAGCCATATGGCAGCCTTTTAAAAACCTCTCTTCTTGTGGAAATAAAAAAAATATGGACTAATTTCTGCCACATCCAAACAAGAAAGCCGTTATATAACTCCAGGTCTTTAGTGGTGGGCGTCTGGTGATGGCTGTGTTTAATTGATGTTGAGTGGCTTTTGAAGCTGAAGTATGAAGAGTACTGCTGATCTGAGGAAGTGAACAGAACCTTCTCTGCTTCTCCACGATGCTAATCTCGTCCAGACTGCCGCACCCTGTACTAACTCGCCGCCTGTCGCCAGCATCTCACTGCCCAAAAACGAAGATAAGTTTTGTGGTACTACACAAACGCCCTCCCCCATCCCATATCTCTTCGCAATGTGGGGCTTAGAGCTCATGAGATAACTTTAATGTTACTCTTAAACAAGGTCGTTGATGATGTAGCCCTTGCATCCAAGAGAAGCAATTAGCTTAATGCTAATGAAGCAAGCAGATATTGAGATCTGGATTGAGAGGGCAACTGGTGGTCCAAACTACAGTAATGAAGGCAAATGGCTGGTCATTTAGTCAGTCAATCGAGCATGAGGAGCATTTGTAGCCCTACCTAGATACTTATCTACAATCAGTGAGCGTGCTGGGAGCAAAGTTACGAGGTGAGGTGATGCTAACGCTATGCTCTGTTATATGGCAACTTCAAATGAAACTCCATTCAGCTTCACATTTTTTGATTACTAGCCCTGCATGGTGTGAAATGAAGGAGTAAATACACTATACTTCGAAAGGGAAAACAAGGCTATATGTTTGTTTTTATTTCATTTTCAAATGAGACACCGGTGAGGTTTTAGCCAAACAGAGGAATATAAATAGACTCTGTAGCAGTAGCAGGACTTTGATTCAATACATTCTGATGTGCAGCCTGTTACTGGTTTATGGAGGGCAGACCTGCGCTTGCAAATGAAAACGTAAGTAAGCGGAGGCTGAAGGAATCAGCAGCACTGTGGAAATGAGCCCAGACTTCGCATTTTAGCAGCATAAAGAGCTCCATTACCGCTGCTGAATGCATAAACAGCGCACCGTCCTCCCAGCACCGCTACTGCAAATACACTTTAGCCTCCAGCGATATTAAACACACATACATGCTTTAAATTAAAACTACTGCTGGGTTAGTTCAGCTATTCCGGTAAGCTAATGATCAATGTTTTGACTCATGGTGTCATGGTTTACATGCTCTACCTTTCCCTGTCTCTGCGGCACTGAGATTTTATAAATCTTAATGGTTTCAAATTATTTTAATACGTAAAATGCATGACATCTGATTGCTGCATATGAATCAGTTATTCATTAGCAGCATAATTGCATCTTGAATACCGCATGCAACAAACTGCTAAGTTAATAGTAAAGATGAATGCAATCAGTGTAGTACTATTCATAAACAACTGACTAAAATGAGCCAATTCTTTCTTGGTTTACTAAACTGGTCTGCTAAATTGGAACAACTAATTTTGTACTTAATGCACTTTAATTGTGTGAAAGTATTGCTGAAGTCCAAATAAAGATGAATTGAAGTATATATGATTGTGCTAAAGTAGAACTATTGCAAGTATACTTTAGGAGCATTTGAAATATCTTGCATTTAAAGACTGATTTTATTAAAAGATCATTCAATTCGCAACAGTAGTGACATTAAAACACATTTTAGGCTTAATAATAAGAAATGTGCATTGTGCACAAGTAGTTCTCCAAATAAAGTTTCATTACAATTTTTATATCAGTAAGTCTCATGCAATATGTCAGTAAATTTGTTAATAGATTTGAACTATACTTAGTATAAAATAAATGTATTTTAAAAATATTACTTTTTTACTAGGGCAGTGCAGCCTGATTCACAATAAATGACTCTTGTGAACTGGTTATTTTTAGTGAAGCAAAAACATAAATAGTTAAAAGCATGAGTAACTGGTTTAAAGCACAGCCCTTGTGAATCAAAATAAATTCTTGCTTTGCATAACAACTGAATGAAATGGATAGATCGCGTAGACTTATGAACACAGTAAAGGTGTGCAGTGGCTCTTGAATGACCTGTCTACGTATAGCATGCTGTAAATGAATGATAGACACTGGCGGCTTCGGTAAATGGCCACCCTGTATGAGACTTGGTTTGGTGGGGTCAGCTGATCCAGGCTTTGTGCAGACGTTCACTACTCCTCTATCACTGTAACCCTAATCGCTTAATCTCTGTCTACTGTTGCCGTCAACATATACAAAGAGCCCAGACTCTTTTGTGTGCCAAGCCTTTGTGTGTGTGTGTGTGTGTGTCACCAGGTTTGATATCTCTGTGTGATGTATTTCTGCTGTGAGAGTGTTTCAGGAGATGTAATTTTCTCGAATAGGAGACAGTAACCTCATTAAATCAGCACTTGTTGCAACTTGTTGCAGCCTCTGTGATGCTTCTCTCTGACCCGAACAACACGGCAACTCTACAACATTCTAAGAAAGCACAAAATTGCTCTAAAGATTGGATACGAGAAAAAGACGACACTAGAAAAGAGCGAGAGAAAAGGACGCACTCTGACAGCGTCTGGACTCTGACATTTCTCTGCTTGGATAACCATCGCATCCTCTGTCCCTCCAGCCATGAAGGGAGGGGGGTTAATGTCAGTTGTCAATCAAGTTAGTCCCGATGCAGCTCTGGTTCCTGTGTTGCTGTGCATGGCCTGTCTGAGAGACAGACAAAGAGGCAACCTTTCACCCCTGACACCCCCCTCAGCACCACCTCTTACCCCAGTTGCAGCCTAAGGCTGGGCCAGAGAAGCTGAAGCATCAGTTTTGTGGAGGGGAAATAGAGCACAGGTGGTTCACTACATCTCGCATCCTCTCTAAGATAGGATGGCTTTACTAGTGTGACATTTGAACACCTGTTCTGCACTACCCAATTGCCTCTGCAATTTTTTTACACAGTCTGTGTTTGTATCGTAACGCTTGTAGCTTTTCAGTAGAAAAATCTGTTCTGTGGTTATGCTGTCGGCCTCTTCTTTCACTTTCAATTTAGGGCAGAAACATCAATACGGAAACA
This sequence comes from Sinocyclocheilus grahami, assembly GCF_001515645.1. Taxonomy (NCBI): domain Eukaryota; kingdom Metazoa; phylum Chordata; class Actinopteri; order Cypriniformes; family Cyprinidae; genus Sinocyclocheilus; species Sinocyclocheilus grahami. Next base: position 541,284 of record NW_015505509.1, read on the forward strand.
CCAATTCTTGGCATACATAACATGGTGGTTATTCTCTAAATGCAAGAGGGCAATAGAGTTAGCTTCAAATATCTGTAACATATAGCTAGCTAAAAATATGCAGACAGTTTGATTAAATTTAACTTACTTGATCAACAAGATTCTCCAATATGTTTTCATGACAGACACCTGAAAGAGAAAAAAATACTCACCATAGAGGACAGTTTTGTGACAACACTGAAAATGCTACATGTAGTTGTTTTGCGTATTGCATAGCATATCTCATGCATTGCAATACAAAAATGTTTATTGTTCAAAAGTGTTTATTGCTGCATCAATGCTGCAAAAATTATTTTTTTATTTTTAAATAATTATTTTTACTAATAATTATACACTGAAATACCTAAATATGGTTAAAACAAGATATATATATATTTGAAAATCAATGTGGTGTATGACTTGTTTTTATAGATTGTACCTTGAATATAAGTGTATTTTGTCTTACTATTTTTTTTGTTTTTATACTTTGACAGAAAAAAAAATGTAAAAATAAAAATCTACCAGTGTTGACAACATATATTAAAGATCCATTCTCTTAATATCTAATGTAGTGTTGCTTCTCAAGTAAATAATCTTGTTTCAAAACCTTTTGGATATTTTAACTGTAAAATAAGATTAATTCTTGCTAAGAAAAGCACTGTGCTGTCTATGCACTGTTTAAGTCTATGTGAATGGATAGAGATCTCCACAGCCATCACCTGGAGTCACTCATCAGTCCCGTCACAGTGAGAAGAAACCAAGGGCAGCGGTGCTACAGAGTGGATGTGGTGGCTCACTGTGACAACTGCTGCAAAAAGTGCCATTCATTCTGTCTGAAACAGCTTTATCTGCTCCCTTATCAACTCAGCAAAATGCAGGGCCTTTATTTGTTATTCGACGTGTTAGCAGAAGAGAACAGGAGGGCCTGGCTTCTCAGAGGGTGAGCGGTTGCAAATCAGCATCCCCCAAAATCCTCACTGCTGGGTGAAGATGTGTCCTATTGAAGTGAGGTGGGGAAGGGCAGACCTTTGGACTTGTCAGAGCTGGAGTGACAGATGGAGACAAAGAAAGGAACGAGAATAAAGATAGAGAGATGAGGTGGAGGAAGGTGTCCCGCTGTGCCCTTCTGTCCACCCTGCAAACAGCAGGACTTTAATCTGATGGGTTGTGTGTATGTCTGGCAGTAAGTATAAGTGTGTGTTACTCTCGTTCAGGTCAAAGCGGTGAGGCCCAGAGCGGGTTGGATGTCATGTGGCCCACAGGGGTGGCGGGGGTCAAGGGGTAGGGCTCCTGCCTGCTGGGGAGCTTTGATGGGTGGCACACTCTCCCGGCGAAGCCTCCCAGGCTGACTGGCTCAGGCGGGGAGGTGCTCTGCTGTATTTTGTTTTGACCTCAGGCATGTCGGAGCTGTTTCCAATTACGCCTTTGGATCGGGTGGCGTGTATTTCTACGTGTTATATGGGATCATAATTGACTATAACTGCACCCTCTTAACTTTAACCAGGTGCACCGGCCAAACCGGAGAGATTAGGCTTGCACTCTTACAGGCACATTGTGTGTCAAGTAAGTCTTGCCAGGGTTCGACACCGGGATCCGATTTGGCCCTGAAGGAATAGTAGGGAGATTGGCCGTGACTTATTGCCAGATCTTACTGCTATCGGGCTGAGCGAGTGCACATGTGGCCGTGTGTGTTCAGGAGTCGTGT
>NW_015505509.1:543016-550501 GCF_001515645.1 Sinocyclocheilus grahami
TAAGTTGTTGTTGTATATTTGTGTTAGTCATGCTCTCCTGAGGCACAGCACTGCTTAGCCCAGCGCAGCAGCCGTAACCGCAACCATTTTTCCAAGAGGTCTCGACGGAATCGCTGCCGTACGAAACAGCGAAAGTAACAACATGTGGACATGCACCCACCTGCAACGGGTGCTTTATGAGCGGCCCCCCAACCTCTCGGATTAAAATAGCCCCATTTACTGACCTGACAAAGGGGGAAGAAGCCCGTTATACATCAGAACCCAGAACTTTACACCGGGAGAGGGGCGAGAGTGGGGATTGATGGCTCATTGAAGTGCCACTCACTGAGAGAGAGCAGTTATGTCAATCCAGTCTAGTGTTTCAGAGTTCACCTCGGGCTAAAGCCGAGCTAAGTGCACACCGAGTGAGGGCGGCCCGGGTCAGCCTGCAACCAAAGACAACCATCCAACCAGAGAGGGAGGTTTCCATCAATCTTACAAATCTTACTTAACAGCACACGAAATCTTACCACACGGACAGGAAAACAAAGGAAAATGATGAAAACAATGAGACCGTCGTGAAACCAGAGAAGAAGCCGACGCATCCGTATATTTAGTTACACAATTGGACCGAATGCATGAGGTGGTCGGGACAGAGAGATGCTTTGGCTCTGAGCGTCCTTGTGTGGGATACTGTGTACATGGTTGAGGCCTAACAAAGGGCAGAGAACAGAAAACAGAGAATGAGGGCATTGTGTTGGACAGGCTGGTGTTGAGCAGGGAAAGAGGGAGTCTGGGTTAAGAGCACCATCAGTGATGGCACTATAGAATAAACACGTCTCCTGAACACTGATGAGCTGAGCTATCACTTTCAACAAGCTCATTACTGTCACTTCATTACATGTCCCACACTCATCTTTGATGCTGACGGAGAATGGAGGAGCAAGCAAAAAGGAAGAGAGTGAAATTAGAGTGAACAATAAAGTATGGTCAGAGCTACAAGAAAAAAAAGAATAAAAATCTAAATGTGAGATAAACTTATGTTTATGATAAAAAGTAGCAATTGTAGGATATTAAAAACAATTTAGGGTATTTAAATAATAAAAAATAAAATGTGATATATATACACATACACATACACACACAATTTAGAGAAATAAAGTCTCGATAATAAGATATAACGTTGATATTTGAGAAATAGTCCCAGTTCTGATATCAAGGTGCAAATACGAGAAATGAAATTTCATTCAATAAAAATGTGCAATTATGAGATATAAAATCACAATTATGAGATATAAAAATCGCAATGTGAAATATAAAGTTGCAATTACTAATAATAAAGCCACAATTATGAGACATGAAGTCACAATTACCTCAGATTATTTTTTCTTTGTTACTCTGAAACAGGCGTCTATAATAATGGGGACAATCTGTGACTCTTTCAGGGAAGTAAAACAAATGTTTTTGTTGTTGCTCCAAAATGCCAAATGATTCACATTCAATTGTTTGTGTTATTCAGTGATCTAGCGCTCGCATAGATCATTTGTTCTAATGCGCTTTTTGGACAATTGACAAGTGGGAGGAGATGTGGAGCTTGATGAGAGGAAGCGCATATGAGTGTGTGTTTGGGGGGAGGAGTGTGTTTTTAATTACACGATATGTGTTATACGGATGGTTAAAAAGCCAGTTACAGAGGAGAGCGTGTACAACTCTGCCAGCATTGAAATGCATGCTCCGATTCCTCACTAATTAAAGCAGCAACTTCAGAAATGCCATAATAACATTAATTAGGGGGCTGCTATTTTCAACATAATTTGCTAATTAGTCGGAGACAGCACTGTGGATGTGACTAATTATTGGTGGTTTGGAGCAATAGACACTTGTGACTTGGGTGAAAATCACACTATTATGGGGTCTCACCATTATGAGTGTGACTCAGGACCCGACAGAGCCTTAATGGCTTGTAGTCTGTTACACTCCCCCTTTAAATAAAATGCACTACATCAACACTGGACACAGTTTATTTACTAAGACTTGAAGATGCAGTGTCCACACACACACTAATTAGTATGTTATCGGCTTTACTCTTGACCCCACCGGCCTGTCTGTGATATTGGACTGAGGATGAAAATACATCTCAGCCCACAGCATGTCACTTCCTGCTGTGTGACCTAATCTCCACACAGACCTTTGAAGCCCATACTCCTCACACACTCCACGGAGGCCTGTACGCACACATCTACTTGTGTTGTTGTGCGTATGTGTAATGTATTCACTAAAGTTGTGTTGTGCAGCACATTTTACAGAAGAAAATCTGTTGAAGATGCGGTTATCTTGTTTTATAGTCTTTAAAAATCCGGTCAAGGCCTCTGAATAATTCATGTCTGAAATCTTTAGGGCTGTTACAGGAGCTCTAGCTGGTTGTTAGTTTGTTGCTATTGACTGTATTTAAATGAATTTCCTTTTGATTGCCTGAAGAAAAATCCTCTAATATTCGCTAAAATTAAGAGCAGTTAAACTCCATCCAACATCATGGAGATACTGTGAAATACTTTTAATCATTAGTACTGTAGCTGCTTTGCTGCCTACATAATGATGAGCTTCCTCATAAAGATGCATCCTAAACACCTTGGAACGTCAAATGTGATTCATTTTAAACACTCTATGAACATCCCTCTTTTAAAGGGAACGTTCACCCAAAAATGTAAAATCTGTCATCCTTTACTTTAACTCACCTATATGACTGACTTTTTCTGTGGAACATAAAATATATTTTGAGACTTTTTGGTCATACAGTGAAGGTCAATGGGCTTAAGTGCTGTTTGAAAAGAGATGAGGGTAAGTAAATGATGACTAAATTTGTATTTTTGGGTGAAATATCCTTTTAATGGTCACTCACCCACACAAATAAATCTATTGACACAATACTTTAATAAACACAGTTAAAAAATACATTGTAGACACAAATATTCTGACTGCCTCTGGTGTGTGTGGTTGTCTTTAGCATTGGTTTCTTGAGTTTCTTGAGAGAATAAATTCTAGAGAAAGTTTAGGTTTCCTTCTGTCAGTGTGTGTGTTGCTGGACTCATCAGAGAGGGACATAAACATTGGGGCGGTAGGGCCCTGCGGCCATTTTGACTTTACTCTTCACTTGATCTTATTCACTACTTAGTGTATCACTGACCCCACTGTATGAGTCTTCAGTAAAGAGAGAAATGATGAGGGGTGATCTGAATGCAAATGTTTACAGTCTTACGTGACAGGACTGTAATAATAGCTAATATTTTGTTATATAATACTGGTCAGCATACAGGTCATTTTTTAATGTATTATTTTTCCCTGTCCAACAAGGATGCAATGCACTGAGCAAATGTGAGAGTGAAGAAATTTTGTTTTATTAAATAATGTTAAATGCTGCTTTTTTGAGCTTTCTATTCAATAAATAATTTCACATTATTACAGTTTTGACTGTATTTTTAATCAAATAAATGCAGCCTTGGTGAGTATACGAGACTGCTTTCAAAAACATTAAAAATATTTACTGAACTGAAAATCTGACCCCAAACTTTTGAATAGTAGGTTACATGCAAACTCGATCATTAAGTGTTCAAATATAGAAGCGTTCCTCCAAATTCATAACACAGTGGTCATAGGTCATTTCTGCAGAGACCTGTAACCTTAACTTTCAAACACAATAATGTATGTTCATTTCTGCATGCATTTAAAGTGTATTTTTAATATACAGTGTGTATGCTTAAATATTTCCTATAATTTCCTTTCTATCTCTTTTTTCTCCGATGCTGCTGCTTCTCTGTGGGGTCTTCTAACAGGTAAGAAAAAAATATTTTATTCAACAGACATAAAATACTATTAGTATCATAGAATATATGGGAATGTTTGTTTAGATGCAGTACTGTGCACTAATTTAGACCATTAACAATCATACGTTCTCCATCTACCCCAGACCTTCACTGATTTTACCCTGTCCAGATCTAATTTCATATCTATTACTTTCCTTTTTCCCTTTCGCTCTCTCTCTCATGCACTCTTTTGGAGAGACCTTTACTCATCTTGGCTAATGACTTCCAAATACTTCATCAGCATGTAGCCTTAACCTTGCTGTTGTTTCCAAACACCATAACGGCTCTAATTAACTGCTTCCCCCTTCTGTTTTACCTACCTCAACACACACCCACACACACACATGCACACAGAGCCTAAGCCAGTTTCATTTTGCTGAGTTCTTTGCCCAGTGCACTGTACAGTTTTAGTGCTACAAAGGGAATATATATTTTTAAGAGCTTTGTGTGGATGGATGATGTTAGAATCACCCTTTGCACCCACCTTTACCTGTACGTGAAATACTGTAAACAAACTTACGTCTAACTTTTTAAAGGGACAGTTCTCCCAAAAATGAAAATTCAGTTTACTTACCACATTCATAATATTCCAATCCAGCATGTTTTTTTTCTGTGGAACACAAATGGAGATATTTTGAAGAATGTTCATGCTGCTCTTTTGCTTTTTCCATCTCCATCATCTACTTTTTTACTAATGAAAGAAAGAAAGTTATACATGTTTGGAACAGCATTAGGATGAATCAATGTCTAACAACATTGTTTTTTAAAAGTGCCATCATGTCATAGCGATGGCTGAAATCTACTAAACCGGTCACACTTTAGTAGTTTATTCTTGTTCAGAAACTGGCACGGTGCTTTTGCGACTCTTCAAATGGATTTTAATACTATTTTACACTACAGCTGTGTCCCATTTGTCCTTTGTTCCCATTCTTAAGGTTAAATCAAACCCATTCTTTCTGGAGTTTCTCCACAACAGATTTGTAATATTTTTAATGTATTATGAATACACAGCAAGAGGAAAAGTGGAATTCCTGCTCCAAACTGCAAAAGGCAATGCTTTAGTGTAATTTAATACAATAGTTATGGCAAATGAAAAAAGAAGAATAAAATGAGCACATCTATCAACACCGTATGCATTTACACAATGTGCCCTTGCTTACACAGTAACTCTTTATCAAGTTAAATATAGCTTGCATACTATACTTTGAATTTAGTTTGCAGATACTACATTTTAGAGCATTTGTGTGTTTATACATCTATACATCATGAAGAAAAACTACACGCCTGAACTGCCGTCATCCAATATAAATGCATTAGTGCAAATTTAAATCTAGTAGTCTAGTAGCATGGCAATAAAGCATTATTAGATTCCTTAGCAGGGGTCAAGACTCTCTGACAGGTCAACGGTTAACCCTGTAGCTTTACTCCGGCTCTGGACTGTTGTTCTGGCTGGGCGCCTTGGTGTCCCTGGGTGCTGGCCACTTAAAAAGAAATAACCTAGCGCAGCTGCTGGTGTGTTTAATTAGCAGGGGTGCTGATTTTATGTCTGTGTGCGCCTGTAATGATGCTGAAACGAATCCTGCGCTTAGACGGCTGAGTATTGACAGTCTTTTAATACTAAAGGGTGTAATAGGCCATCATAACCAAAACTAGCCTTAAAAAGGGTTTTCCACTGGAGAACTGCACTCTGAATCCAGGAGTCCGAGACTCCCACTTTCTGCTTCCATCAATGTGACATGATGAGTCCGACACCCCTCCACTTTGTCATGAGAAATATTTAAAGAAAAACAGAGTGGAATTACCTGACACAGGACAGGATTAGACAGAGAGCACGGACTGATACATTTTTCAGTGCAATGAGATGTTGTGGCTGAATAAAACATTGCTTTTTAAATAGGCATAGGCTAACATGGAAGGTGTTTCCTGCCAGTCTCTCAGCGAAGCCGTTGACAGCTACACACTCATGTCACATGCAGCCACACCGACTTACTATACAGTTCAGTATACTGTCTCAGTGCACTCTTTCTTTCCACTTTCACATCAAATTTGGTGTCATCCTCCCATATTCCATCCATTACCGATTGGCAGCCTGTCTGAGCATGTGTGACATGAAGAAATGTGTGTGTGTCACTGGCTGTCCTCGGTGACAAAGTACATGGTGCCCTCTTTGTAAGTACAGAGACCCGTCCTGACTCTCTCACACAGTATTAGCATGCCAACATGCCCTCTCGCACCTTCCGCCTTCGCACGTGATCCTACACACTAGGCCAGCTCGCCCCTTTTTCTCTCTCCCGCGCTGTCTGTCAGTGACCCCACTGTTACTCTGAGCTCTTACAGATGGCCCGAGCTCAGATAGCATCTGCCTCCTCCCATCCATCACAAGCGGCTGCTGTGCGGAGCTCCACGGCAGGGGCCCGCGTGCCTGCCAGATCCGTTACCCCACCTCTGTGTGTGGGACTCAGGTAGCTGCCTGCTAGCCTACGGTCACTCCAAAGGGGGAGGAACCTAAGTCTCCACAATCCAGACTGGGAGCGAAGGCCTGGCTGCGGGTTATTAATGGGCCCCCCTCGTTGTTCCTCGGCCCCCAAGGCGTCTGCCTCCGTAGCTTCTGGCACGGGACACCGCCTCATAAATCTGCTTAAATAATACTGCACGGCAGCTAGGGGAAAGGGGTCAGTACGGAAACAAGGCAGTCAGGCTGAGATGAAGTGTCAGTGATGCATGGCCTGTGCCCTCTGAATGCAGGTAACGTTCCTCCCAACACACACACACACACACACACACACTCACTCACTCACTCACACACACACACACATACATAGAAAAAAAAGGGAGGAGGGAACAATGCACAAAACAATGCACAAGCTGGAACTATGAAAGAAATTTTATCAGGAAAACCAGATATATATTTTCATGTGAAACTTTGACACCAGAGATGTAGAGTCCCCCAAAATCAGAGCTCCACCAGCAGACGAAGGAGCTAGGTCACAGCTAGTGGAGTGGCAGCTGAAAGCCGAACATGTGGTTTGAATTAACACCCTCCCCAGGGTTCAGCCCAACAGCGGGGGGAGGCAGGATCTGAGACTACCTTGTGATGATAGACACATCCGTCTGATTATTGTTCTTCTCTTGACACACATCACTTTCACATGCACTGTAGAGTTCCCACGCTTTTTTCCTCTTCGTGCTTCAGAAGATTTAGTGAACTCAAAATGTGGATATGATAATATTTCTAGGAAGATTATAGACTGGGTTCAGAAACTAAGCAGGACTAGGTCAACAATATCACCATAAGTGACAAAAATGCATTAAAAAATAAATTAATAAATTAATTAACGCTTGATTTAGTTGGGAATTAAATTCTACTAAAATGGATTACATCCGTTTAAATAAGCATTAATGTATTAATGTATCCATAAATTAGTTTAAACATGTGCCAGCCTCCAGCTAAGTCTTGGTTCCTCTCAAGGTTTGTTCTTCATCTGCTTGAAGATCTTAACCCTCTGGGGTCCAAGGGTGTTTTGGGGCCCTGGAAAATTTTGACATGCCCTGACATTTGTGCTTTTTTTCAGTTGCTTACAAACATTTTAATGTCTAACGTTTAATAACACTGTAATCAGCACAAACTGGGCTACAATAATATGTG
>NW_015505509.1:552160-577444 GCF_001515645.1 Sinocyclocheilus grahami
ATGCAGGTAACGTTCCTCCCAACACACACACACACACACACACACACACACACTCACTCACTCACTCACTCACTCACTCACACACACACACACATACATAGAAAAAAAAGGGAGGAGGGAACAATGCACAAAACAATGCACAAGCTGGAACTATGAAAGAAATTTTATCAGGAAAACCAGATATATATTTTCATGTGAAACTTTGACACCAGAGATGTAGAGTCCCCCAAAATCAGAGCTCCACCAGCAGACGAAGGAGCTAGGTCACAGCTAGTGGAGTGGCAGCTGAAAGCCGAACATGTGGTTTGAATTAACACCCTCCCCAGGGTTCAGCCCAACAGCGGGGGGAGGCAGGATCTGAGACTACCTTGTGATGATAGACACATCCGTCTGATTATTGTTCTTCTCTTGACACACATCACTTTCACATGCACTGTAGAGTTCCCACGCTTTTTTCCTCTTCGTGCTTCAGAAGATTTAGTGAACTCAAAATGTGGATATGATAATATTTCTAGGAAGATTATAGACTGGGTTCAGAAACTAAGCAGGACTAGGTCAACAATATCACCATAAGTGACAAAAATGCATTAAAAAATAAATTAATCTGTTATCTAACGCTTGATTTAGTTGGGAATTAAATTCTACTAAAATGGATTACATCCGTTTAAATAAGCATTAATGTATATATGCACCCATAAATTAGTTTAAACATGTGCCAGCCTCCAGCTAAGTCTTGGTTCCTCTCAAGGTTTGTTCTTCATCTGCTTGAAGATCTTAACCCTCTGGGGTCCAAGGGTGTTTTGGGGCCCTGGAAAATTTTGACATGCCCTGACATTTGTGCTTTTTTTCAGTTGCTTACAAACATTTTAATGTCTAACGTTTAATAACACTGTAATCAGCACAAACTGGGCTACAATAATATGTGTGCAGCATGTATGTATGTGATTGTGTTTTTGAGAAAACAACGTTTATGCGTGCTTAGTGAAAAACTAAAATTTTAAAAGTCACTGAAATAAGGCCATAAAACACATACAGAACATTTGCTCACAAGACTTTTGAGAACTGGATCTTGAAGTCTAGAGTTTTTGCTTCAAAATTATGTGAAAATCATCTTACTCGTTTACAGAAAACAATATATTGATTTCAATTTTCTAAGACACTTTTTGTGTAGAAAAGGTATATGCGAGTAGGTGTGAATGATCATGCATACTGCTGTGATTCACACCTGAGAAGACAAAGGCCTGTAAGCAGGCTGTTTACACAAACTACATTATTAACATTATTATGATGTTCACTGATACTAGTACTAATTTATCAAAACAAAGAACACAATTACCACATAGCAAACATAGTTTACCATACAGCAAATAAATCAAATGAAAGTAACATCTGTAAAATAGTGAATGCACACTTACTCTAAGATTCTGAATGGAGTTGAAAACTGAATGAGCATCCCCTTCCTGTGAGAGATGCAGGTGAAGGCAAGAGTGGTGTATTCAGTCCTAAAAGAATTTTATAAACAATTGTTTCCCCACAGTACCTTAGTATAGTATGCATACTTCATGAGTATCACCACTGTCACCACTATCAACCACACATAATATTACCATATAGTCTAGGCATAATAAAAGTGCAATTACTATACTGTGCACTTACTCTGTATGATTTTCCAGCGAACTCAAGTTCACTTGTTTTTGCTTGTCACAGTCACTTTTCGTTTGGGCTCTGGAGGATCCTGCTATTCTTTGAAAACTTTGTGTATTTTATTTTTAAAAAAAGCTTTAAAATGTAAGAAAAAATTTACATTTCTTAATTTGTCATTAATAGACTAGCTATTTACACTATACTGTTCAAAAGTTTGGGGGCTGATTTTTATTTATTTATTTTTTTGAAAGAAAGAAATTAATAACTGAAAGTTATTATCAATAAATAAATGAAAGTAAAGACATTCCCATTGGTACAAAAAATACTATAAATTAGTCCTATAAATTATAAATTAAATACTATTAAACTGAAAGTGTCAAACTTTCAAACTTTCTATTCATCAAACAATCCTATAAAAATGTATCACTGTTTCCACAGAAAATATTAGGCAGTAGAGCTGTTTTCAGTATTGATAATGATAAGCACCAAATTAGCATATTAGAATGATTTCTGAAGGATCATGTGACACTGAAAACTGCTGAAAATGTCAAATAGTTGTACTGATAAAATAAAAGCAGCCTCAGTGAGCCTACAAGACTTCTTTCAAAGGCATTAAAAATATTATAAAACTTTGAACTGTAGTACATTCATGTTTATATCATAATTAAATGTAGTTCTTAAAACTCTGGTGAGTAAATAGACCTGATAAAACCAAACTGAGCAACACCTCTGCTAGTTAGAGAGCATTGTTTTGACATGTTCTGTCTGTTTTGATTCATGAGTTCACTAGCAGTTACTAACTTCTTCCTGTAGCAGCTCTACTCTAAGCAGCCTTCAGTGTTGCACTCGGCTCAGAGGAAGCAGCCCGTGCGCCGGAGCTTTGAGCGCAGAGAAGATTGTTACATATTAGTTTAATAAAGTCAGAGACAAATGAAGCCGCCCTGCTAAAGAGGACTGTGTTACACACTTCATGAACCAAATTAGTGTGGCAGCGCAACACGCCGGCATGTCGCTTTTGTTCCGGAGATGATCTGCATAGCGGCGCTCATTTCTCAGACAGATAAATCTGATGGCAAGCCGTGACTTCCCCCCCTGAAGTAAATAGTGTAAATAATGAAAGGGCCTGCCAGCAGTGCTTGAGGAATGACTTCATCCCGAGCTATTTATACAGACTGTCAGAGGGGAACAAAAAAGGAACTGGGCAGGGAAGAGAAGAGAAGAGAAGAGAACCTCCATCTGATTGGATAAAGAAACAGACTGGCTAATGCCTTCTGGGTAATAGAGATGGAGCACCACTTGAGTGTTGTGTATGTGTGGTTGGGAGGGAGGGAAGCTTTTAATTGAGAGGTGAGAAGGAGGGATCCCACAGGTTAACTCTATTCTTCAAGGGCCATTAATATGGATCAGATAAGGTTTTCAGTGCACTGCACCTCCAGTGACACATGGCATGCTCTATTAATCCTATTGATGTTGTGGACTTGCTGGATGATTATGGTTAATATTTAAAATAGATAGTTATCAAGAACCTTTGTACTCGGGTCACAGTTAAGAGTCAAGTACTAAAGGGCGTGAGGGGTACTTAAGGATGTGCCCAAAACTTCTATCTCTCCCTTCAGGAGAGTTGTCCTGCTCATCTGATTATCTGAGCAATTACACCACCATTGAAAATTTGAGGTTGGTAAGATTTGTAATGTTTTTGCATTTATTTGATCAAAAATATAAAATTATTACAATTTTAATATATTATTACAATTTAAAGTAACTTTTCTATTTTAATATATATTTTTTATGTAATTTAATCCAGTTACGGCAAAGCTGAATCAGTGTCACATGATCCTTCAAAATCATTCTAATATGCTAATTTGGTGCTCAGGAAACATTAACTGTCATGATTTTCCAGGATTATTTGATAAAAAGAAAGTTAAAAGAACATCATTTATTTGCAGTATAAATCTTTTGCAACATTATAAATGTCTTTATTATCACGTTTAATCAAGTTAACGCATTCTTGCTGAATAAAAGTATTAATTTCTTTTTTTTTAAAAAGAAAAGAAAATCTTACTGACATTTGGAATGGTATGTGTGTATCTTTACCTATGAAAGTCTGTTTCCACCTGTAAAAACTAATTAGAAAAGTAATTACAGCTACAGATCTCACAAAGTGACTTCAGATATCACATTGTGGTTTTATATCCTGACTTTATATCTCATAACTCTCATAACATCTTTATTTCTCATTCTTGCAACTACTTGTAACTGTGACTGTATACCTCATTAGGCCATGGGGAACCCAAAGGCTGTGGGTTCGAGTCTCGTACCGGCAGGGATTGTAGGGGGGGGGAATGAATGTACAGCACTCTCTCCCACCTTCAATACCACGACTGAGGTGCCCTTGAGCAAGGCACCGAACCCCCAACTGCTCCCCGGGCGCCGCAGCATAAATGGCTGCCCACTGCTCCGGGTGTGTGTTCACGGTTTGTGTGTGTTCACTGCTGTGTGTGCGCACTTTGGATGGCCACATGTCACTTCAAAGTGACTTCATACAGTATCTCACAATTGTGCCTTAATTTTTAATTTTAAACTTTATTTCTCAATTACCTTATTTATTTATGTTAGGCAAAAACAGACTTCCTTACTTATCTGCTTATCTCAAACACTTAGCTTTCTTAAATGTCTTTGTAAATATATTAAATCAACCCAGTAAGCCCATTATTTTCCAATCCAACATTTTTTTTACTGCTGATTATGGTTGCATTTGTGACCCTGGACCACAAAACCAGTATAAGTAGCACAGCTATATTTGTAGCAATAGCCAAAAATACATTGTATGGGTCAAAATGATTGATTTTTCTTTTATGCCAAAAATCATTAGGATATTAAGTAAAGATCATGTTCCATGAAGATATTTAGTAAATTTCCTACTGTAAATATATTAAAACTTAATTTTTGTTTAGTAATATGCATTGCTAAGAACTTCATTTGGACAACTTTAAAGGCGATTTTCTCAATATTTAGATTTTTTTGCACCCTCATATACCAGATTTTCAAATAGTTGTATCTCGGCCAAATAGATCCTAACAAACCATACATCAATGGAAAGCTTATTTATTTAGCTTTCAGATGATTTATAAATCCAAAAAAATGGACCCTTATGACTGGTTTTGTGGTCCAGGGTCACATTTGTGTCTTTGAAAGTTTCTTTTAACCAGGCCAAATTGTCTAAAGTGTATTTTAAACTGTAATATCACCAGACTCATTTGGTTTCCTCATTTAGTAGCTATTTAGGAAGTGTTTCATGTTCTTATAATTAGAGCTCTTGTCTCTCGGCTCCTTCTGGCCCCTCCTCTCTCCACTCTGTAGTTTTATCTTGACGCGGCTTGTACCGCAGATCAAAAAATTGTCCCACTGAGGATGCCGTACTGCTGGCAATTACCAAGATGTTTATTATATCTGGTGTAATAATTTTGGTCGCTACAGGGATTATTTAAAAGTTATTACTGCTTTGATGCTCGCGCTTTTCTCAGGTTGTGATTGTGTGTTTAATTGTACCAAAGTGACACATAAACCCCATCTTAATTTAATGAAAGCGAGAAAGTGAGATTATTAAAATATGACTGCATCGGCAGCCCGGCTGTGTAATTATTTTGGTAAATTTGTGCTGGGAGGCATGACAGGGCAAACTGTACTCATTTGCAGGAGGCTAATTTAATAAACCTCAACCCTCTTTATATGAAGGTTGAATGTTTTCCTGTTTAACCCAATTGAAAACCACACCAATTTGCTGTACTAATATTTCCAGCACTATCGGGCTAATGATGCTAACTCCAAACAGCCCGGAACCAGTAATTAACGGAGATGCTAATGAAAAGGTGACGGCACCTCCAGCAAGCTACGGCCAACACTATCTATCTCGGACCAGTGGAAAATTCCTCCTTTTATCTCACAGCCCATAATCCTCCTCTTCTAATTAGCCACTGCATTCAGGCAGAATGGAGAATCACAACGTTCATCCCCGCTTTTCCGGAGAGATTGAGAGAACAGGGTTCAACCCAAAGAGAAAAGTGAGGAAGAGAGAAATGCTGTTGGTAGGAGGAGGGAGGAGGAGGGGCGAGACAGCAGTGTGTGTTACACTCTGCTGGTCACCTGTCAGCTGTCAGAGCAATTACAGCACCTCCTAGTGTTAAATGTTTAAAGTGCGCATTAGCATGTAGCACAGTGGCATCCTGTCCCTGTGATCCTGCGAGGCTGGCACTCGGAGACAAGCCCCTGTGCCGCCACAAATCGCTGCAGACAGCTCACTGTTAAAATCAATATGTTGCAGTTTTGTAGAGCTTCCGTCTGACTGCGCGGCGTTGTCTAATATAATGTAAATAATAAATTATCAGAAGCAGATTACCAGGCGGCGGAGACACTCCACCTCACAGTCTAATAGGGTCGCATGTCCCACTTTGCCACATCTTTTTTGCTCCTGCTCAGTCTTTTGAATATCCTACAATTAAAAAATAAAGGTTCCAAAAAGTGGATTTTCACAGCTATGGAAGAACCATTTTGGGTTCCCAAAAGAACCTTTCAGTGACCAGTTCCTAAAAGAACCTTTTTTTCTTAATGTGAAGAATGTTTTTCCACTATATGGAACCATTTGTGGAATCTCACTATTACAAAGAAAGGTTCTTTATTGGCATCTTTGGTTCCATGAAGAACCAATAAAATCTGAGGACTGGAATTAACTGAATCTAACAAATGGTTTTATACAAAGAATTGTATTTAAACTAATCAATCAAATGATGGAGAAAAGCACAGGAACAGGCATATAAATAGATTCACTGTGCATTCACATACAGTATGTAGAGAGAGAGAAAGGGAGGGAGCAAGAGACATATTAACAAACAGTGTCATCAGCAGACTTTTAACTCTGTTGACTGTCATTTTTTAGAGGCCTTGTGCCAAAGCATAATGTAATAAAATAATATAACAATGTAATATTTAACAAAAATGAAATAAGATTCTTTAGATGTTCTTTACACCATGGAAAAATGGTTATTTTAAGAATTGTTCACAGAAATGTTCTTTGCCGAACACAAAATGGTTCTTCTATGGCAATGCTGTGAAAACCCCCTTTTGGAATCTTTTTTTTAAGAAGGTTCCATGAACACTAAAGGTACTTCATTGAACCAAAGCCAATAAAGAACCTTTGTACAAAAAGAATAAGTGGATTCATTAGAGATAATTTGAGACAAAATTAACAATTAAATAAATTTAGAAAGCATAGTTTGATTTTCATTTTCCACATGCGCTTTTGCAAGGCCTCCTGTGAGCACTGCCATTATTCAACTGGTAAAATGTAGCATAGACCCCTTTGCTGTGGGTTAAAAGAGCGATTAGGTTTTAGTGGGACACGCCAGATAACAGGAGACGAAGACAGGGAGCGAGTGAGCTCTAATTAGGTCAGTGGAAGAGAAAAGCAGCACATTCGGTCTCTGTGAAAAGGTCCCTCTGTCCTTTGCGTCCCATTTGCAGGTCACTGGATAAGACAGGTGAAGGCAAGTAGAAGTGGTAGCTGTCAATACGCCTCCCTCGCTCTCCTTCCCTCTGATGCCATGAATTATTTGTGAGAGCAGGTGATGACAAAAGGATCTCGCTCGCTCTCAAAGCCTCACCTGTCGTCCCGTCACACCCACGGAGGGTTGATTCCATCAGACACGTGAGGGGGAACCAACTCCCTCCTTTACATTTCTCTCTGCTCTACTCTTTTCTCTAACCTCATCATTTCTGTATCAAAGCACAGTAAACGAGTGTTGTCCTGCTCTAGTGCGACCCTCTGAGCTCCTCCTCTTCCATGCTACACATTTCCATCTTTCAAAGACAAATCCTACATATTTTGCAAAGGCATTATTAGTGTTGTCCAGCTAAACTTAAAAGTGCTGTAAAATCACTTGAGCATGGTTTAGTTTATGTCAATGCCTTAATCATTTGCTATTGCTATTGATAGTCAGAGGCATGAGCATACATTTTAAATACAAAACAATGTCAGCTTTTCTATATGTACTGTACATATATTCCTACAAGTACTACTCTGATTTCATGGGATATAAGTATTCTGGATTATTTATCTAATCTGAGTGAAATTATAATAATAGGTTTTGTGTAGCAGCAACAGCTTATATCTTCTTGATATAAGTGGGAAATTATCATTTTTTGACAGTCACAAAATATTTATTAAACATATAGAAATGTATAATTAATGTATATACAAAACTATAGTTAATATATTATGAATAAATAAACAGTTAAATATATTATACATTAAATTAACCTAGATTAATATATGACATACAAATTTTCAGTGAAATGTTCATTGTTTGTTCATGATATCATAATAAAATAACTAATGCAAACCATGTCAATAATAATAAATACTCATTTAATTCATGTCACAAACACCTAAAAAGGTAGGCTTTACTTTCACTAGATAGCAAAAAGGACTGTGAGGTAACTGTCCATAAAGCACAGTTTTGAATTGAAAACAATTTTTGCAGACATCAGATTGAATGGCATTAGGTCAAAAAACAATATTTCTTTAAGGTTAATCTGACTGCATTCTTCTATCCTGGTGTTTTTTAGGGAATTTAGGGATGTGTGAGTTACCGAGTATTACTCAGGCTGGTTTGTTTGAGCCCTGTGGCAGTGAGTAACAGTGTACTGTAAAGCTCTAGTCTTCACACAAAAAGGCGGTCTAATGATCCCACTGGCTGCTAACCCTCAGGCCTGCGCTGTCCCTCCACCACCCCTCCATTCCCACCCTTCCTCCCTCCCTCCATCCATCCCTGCCACATCTGCTGCTTCTCGCCAAAGGAAAAAAATCAATCTCTCCATCATGAATTATTGAGGTGTTTGCCTACAGCCTCTGAAATATACAGGAGGGTGGTCTCTCTCTGTATCTCTCTCCCACTCTCCCTTTCTCTCTTTTCTTGTACATTTAGTTTAAGATATGTAAATTATTTTTTTTCTTACTTTCCACCTATTTGTGCAGTTCACATTGCTTTGAATGTATTGTGTGGTATCTTGTATTTCCCTCTGAGCGGTGCAATTAATTTGTGGCTTGTGTACATGGGCGATGCAGAGTACAGAGGCTGTTTACAGAAAATATATCTGTTTGTCCATAGCATTATGTATGATTAGCTTAAACAGAGGTCATGTATGCTGAATTAGTCAATTACAGGCATTAACCCAGAGATGGAAGGGTTTGATGTGTAAATCGTAGCAGAAAATGGACAAAACAGCTGCAAACTGAGAGTTAGAGCACTTCCACTCTCTAAACCCTCACTTACCGAACTTAGGTTTGACTTGTTACACCATCGACTGCTGTACTACTGCTGGTCTTGCTCGCTCACACACCTCCACTGGCACTTGTAAACAATAGTTTTAGCTGCAATGATTACATTAAATCATTGTCATATGTTGTCATATGACATTCATTATCCCTCCTCCAGTGGCAGCGTTTGATTGACAGCTCCCTAAAACCCATGTGTGGTGGCTGCACATCATTGCCTGGCTTCAGCTATCAATTACAGGCTTGAATTTGAAGCATTTATTATGTAAAATAATTCTCCCGTCTGCACTGCACTCGTCTCCTGGGTCTGATCCCACTGTCTGAAGTGAAATTTCTCTCCTCGCTCTCCTCTTTCACGTTCATTGTCTCTCGCTCACTCGTTCTGTCTCACTCAACTCTTTGTTGTTATTTCGCAGAGAGTGTGTCTTGCATGCATTGCTCTTAAATCGCTACGGCCCAGAAGGTAATGACATAAGATGCCAGTGGATTGTCTGAGAGAGGAAATACAGCAATTCAAACCGGTTAATGCTCAAGAGCTTTAGTATAGCAAGAGGAACAGGCCTCATTAATTGTACCCTCTTTGGAGTGAGCATACAATATACTATGATACTTTAAAGTATATATATTTATCTTTTTTATGTTTAGCTGGCTAATGGTCGTCTTGGACTTATACTGACAACTAGTGGCATGGATGCAGCATAATGCAAAGGCATTGCCACATGATGCCATTGCAGAAATGTGCAATTCAGTCAGCCATGACTCATTTAGTCCATTGGTGAAAGTGTCAAATAAGAGGAGGGCTAATGATATAAAGCAGTTGATCATGTGATCTCAAAAATGGCATGAGGCGGCCCACTTAATGTAAAATAATGTATTTGATGAAAATTTAAAATATTATTACAATCTAAATCAATGTTTTCTATTTGAAAATATTTTATAATGTAATTTACTGTATGATGGCAAAGTTGAATTTTCAGCATTATTACTTCAGTCATCAGTGTCACATGATCCTTCAGAAATCATTCTAATGCTGATTTGCTGCTCAAGAAACATTTATTATTATTATCAATGCTGAAGACAGTTGTGCTGCTTAATATTTTTGTGGAAACTATGATCCATTTATTAGTTACATTTTTTTAACTTTTTATTCATCAAAAATATATATCAAACAGCATTTATATTGAACACTGTAACAATGTAAGTATACATATATCTTAAAAACCTGAAATGAGAAAAAATTACTAGTGTACCTTTAATATACAATACATGACAAATTAGAGGTTTTTCATAAATAAATACATTCTGTGCACAAAAAACAGTCCACACAAGCTCAAAAACTAAACAGGACTAAAAATAAATAATGCTTTCACTCTGAGGAAACATTTGTAGACAATGGAAGACACAGAGTGCGAATTCTTCTACTCTCATGTTATGATAAGAGAATTCTCTTTGCTCGCTCGCCGTTTCTTCTTTCTCTCTCTTTCTTTCTGAAATAGTTCTTCAGTTGCATTTGGCACCAAACTCGCAGGCCAGTGCAGAAATCCAGCCATAATAAATGGAGGGGAAAATAAGACATCTGAAAGACCAGCTAAGAAAGCCAGTGATATTTCTTTTTTTTTTGCCTGGGACAGATCTTTTGGAGATGTGTATTGTAAGCAATTTTAGAGCTGTCAGCACAACATGCCTACTGGTCTCTGCTTGCCTGAAGGCGGAAGGAGGGGAAGGTTAGACTTGTTGTAGCTGTCAGACTGTTCTACTTGCGTTATTATTATTTTATTTGCAGTATCTGGTCTTGAAGGAATTATGAGCATATTAGAGACCATTCAGGAGCGAGGCTAACTGACGCACTTGTGTATTTTCAAAGCATGAGCTATATGTTTTTCTAAAGGGGGGCAGAGAGAGAGAGAGAGAGAATGACAAACAGAGGCTGAAACAGACAGCGAGTTACAGGGTCGCCTGGCTTTAACACTGCCCCTCAGAAGATTAGCCTATCACTCATCAACATGGTGTTGCCTTACTCAATTAGCCACAACTCAAACTCTGTGTTTTAAACAACTGCAACATTCCTATCATGCCCACACAGTAGAGGTAATGGAGAACTGCCTTGAGAGGACATCTGCCCCTGCTCCCATAATAAATGGAGGGAGGAGGGAAAAATAAGACATCTGAAAGAGCAGCTAAGCAAGCCAGTGATATTTCTTTTTTTTTTGCCTGGGACAGATCTTTTGGAGATGTGTATTGTAAGCAATTTTAGAGCTGTCAGCACAACATGCCTACTGGTCTCTGCTTGCCTGAAGGCGGAAGGAGGGGAAGGTTAGACTTGTTGTAGCTGTCAGACTGTTCTACTTGCGTTATTATTATTTTATTTGCAGTATCTGGTCTTGAAGGAATTATGAGCATATTAGAGACCATTCAGGAGCGAGGCTAACTGACGCACTTGTGTATTTTCAAAGCATGAGCTATATGTTTTTCTAAAGGGGGGCAGAGAGAGAGAGAGAGAGAATGACAAACAGAGGCTGAAACGGACAGCAAGTTACAGGGCCGCCCGACTTTTAACGCTGCCGCTCAGAAGATTAGCCTATCACTCGTCAACATGGTGTTGCCTTACTCAATTAGCCACAACTCAAACTCTGTGTTTTAAATAACTGCAACATTCCTATCATGCCCACACAGTAGAGGTAATGGAGAACTGCCTTGAGAGGACATCTGCCCCTGCTCCCATTAAGACAGCCCATGCTGCTGTCTCACCGAGGCATTCTGGGAGACGAGAATGAAGATAAGATGGTGTAAGGTGAGGAGAAAGCGGATGAAGAAAGATATCATGCCATACCGAATGGCACTTTGAGTGTCACTCCATGGCAAGAACTGGCATCAGCTGTGTCTCCCAGAAATGGACACATTTATATTCTCTTTCTCTCACTCTCCCCCTCTCACACTCTTATGGTCTGCGTTAGCCTTCATAAAATATTCATGTTGGTTGTGCTCAGTGCCATAATTGCCATCTCAGCTTCTGAATAATTGATGGCTGGTGCCGTTGACTTGGTCTCATTTACTGAGAGTGTGGGTAATACCATACTCGCACATGCCACGTGCTCTAATGCCATGCTGCTGCAGTTAGTGCTGACTCCAGATCAGCCGCTCTCTCTGCACACCGCTATCATTCATCTGAAACCACCCTCACAGCTAGTCAAATGCATTTAAATCAATAGCGCTAGTGACTTAGGCTACAAGTATCACTGCAAACACTGGGGGGGCAATTTGATTTCGTTTGATGTGCTTTTAGGAGTGACTCGAACTCAATGAGAGGCTGCAGAGACTTTCCCAAATGCTCTTTCGTTTATTAAAGTGCATTTTTCTGTGATCGTTGCATTTTGAGTGGGTGTCTGATTGGAAAGAGCACTTTCCCATGTGGATGTTTTGTATTTAATTTGACGTCGAGCGAAACTGGCTTTATTTTTGTGAATCATTCCTCGGCTGAGATTTGAGGAGAATAACGCAAACGGCTTAACGGCTGAGTGTCCAAGTTGGGCGACCCTGCAGGAGAGTTAATTAACAGGCCATAGCTGAGCAGACAGATGCGACCCCTAGACAGACCGAGGTCAAAGGTCAATTTGTTGAGGATTACATTAACCCTGCCTACACCAACCCCAACCCCATCACCAATCGACTGCTGCTTTAATTCATTGCTCTCCTTCTTTTTCGGCCTGACATTCACTCTTACCCCTCTTCACGGCTTGGGTAAGCTGCAAACACCCATTAGTGCACTGCTAAGTGAACTTTACAGGCTATTTGACTCACTGTGTTCAGTCCGAAGGGCACTGCAAAATGCACAGGAAACAATAGTATATCACATCACAGTAAGTGTAGAGAAAAAATTCCAAGAAGTCACTGCAAACCATCTGAATATCACAGAAAAATTTGTTAAAAATAAACACAGGGAGGAGGTGAATTATTCACAGCTGCTTGTGGGTATAAAGCACACAAGATGTGACCATTACAATATTATCATCATAGCCATGGGTCAAGAAGCAGTTAAAAAGACACACACATTTTTAAATAAAATCACACAAGTTATTTTTATATTATATATCACAGCCATCATTTATTGTAAATGTTTGGCTTTTTGATCATAAAAATTATATTAATTTAAAGAAATAAAATATTCAAATTAAAATCTGAATATAAATATTAAATAATCTGAACTGTTTTCAACACTGATAAAAGGAATGTTCCTTTAACAGCAAATCAGCATATTAGAATGATTTCTGAAGGATTATGTGACACTGAAGACTAGAGTAATGGATGCTGAAAATTCAGCTTTGAAATCATGGAAATAAAATATATTTAAAAATGTAAAATAAAGATAAAATAAAAATAAAAATCACAGGCTCCAAACTTTAGAATGGTAATGTAGATGTATATCTGTGCGATGTGTCTCATGTGTTTGATGACACTGCAGCATTCCCAAATGGGGCATTTTCTCAAGTGAAGTGAACTTCAACAGATTTATCCCGCTCAGTGTGTATAGCGAGCAATGAACACTGCACAGAACCCCTGTGAATCAGAACGCAGCTACTCTCTCATTCTTCCACGTCGTCATCTGTACTATTTCCATCTCAGTTACAGTTTCATTAGCAGCCGGTTTGATGTGCCTAAAAGTACAATGTAAGAGTTATTAAGCAGAGCAGTATGTATGACAGGTCAGGCTCTGTGCTGTGACTTAAACTCATCCTACCAATCAGACACTTGGAGCGTTGCCCTCTTCCTCATGCTGACTGTGGTAATAGCCCTCTCTAATTGAGGTGCTCTTAGCCACACCATTTGCAACGTACCGTCCAATCTCTTCTAAAAGCATAAGGTCCCTGTCCGAAGTGCCCTATGGAGGGGACAGTGCGCACTTTATTAAACATTACATGTGTGATTACATGTCCCCTCCCTGTTCGGCAGGCATCGGAGTACTCTCGCTATTGCTAATGGAGCTACAGGGTCAACAAAGTCAAACTATACCCACATTACACATGTGGATGAGGGCTCTAAAAACTATGAGTGAGTGTTTATGTGAACGTGGCGTGCGGTTAGGAGACCAGAAGGAAAAATCCATATCGTGGAGGGAAAGAAAGACAAAGGATGTCTTCCTAAAGTGAGGGCACCCAGGTTTTTGCGGGGGATTTAGGAGGACTATGAGAGCATGATGTCAGTGATGGGGTTAAGCCCAGACTTATCTCCACACAAAGCAGGAAAGAGAGTAAGAGAAGGAAAGCGAGAGCGTGGAAGAATAAGGGACAGGTCAGGAGCGCTCAGACAGGGTCAGTGGCAGGAGGGAATCAGTGGGGAAGAAAGCCGCGGCTTAGAGCTCTTAAATGATATTATAGACGAGGCCTGTAGCGCTAATCTGTTTACCCAAACAACACAGTGGATAACACACACAAACATGTTTTTATCAATGCACACACACTGAGCTGCAAAATGCAAGATGTGATCTATATGCGCAGTGCTATGCATGATATCATATTTGAAATATATACACACACATACAGTGTGAATTTTCCATCTGACATGCTACAAGGCACAAAGGCATGAGAAAGGGATGAATGGATTGACGCACATGGATGTGAAATGGTGTACAGTAGATTAAAGAGCAAAGGATGAGACCTGGACCGCTTATCCTAGAGGAATCACAGCCAGCACAAACAGACTATGCATCTTACATTCCTTCAGCACTAACAAGCCAGCTGCACACACACACACACACAAACACACACACACATACACACATTTGTTTTCATATCGTGGTGGAGGCTTTCCATTGACTTCTGTTGATTTTATAATAAGCTACTACAGACTGGCCTAAACCCAAACTTTAACTCTGACTAAACTTTATGTAGCCTATAAAAAAGGCTATTTTTTTTTTTACTTTAAAGACAGCCCTGTGTGTTTAGTTACATATGTATGTATCTAAAACAATGAAAATTACCAAATTATTTCTCATTAGTGTAGCTCATGAAAGGAAGATATGTTATTATGTGTGCAATTTTTTTTTCTGTAGAAGTGAGCTAAATCTGACAAAACCACCATCTGGTGAAATCAATTATTTTCATGATCACACACACACACACACACACACACAAACACACACACACATACACACATTTGTTTTCATATCATGGTGGAGGCTTTCCATTGACTTCTGTTGATTTTATAATAAGCTACTACAGACTGGCCTAAACCCAAACTTTAACTCTGACTAAACTTTATGTAGCCTATAAAAAAGGCTATTTTATATATATATATATATTTGAAAATAAAAAAAAAATTCTGTTATGGCTTGACTGTGAGGTTAGAAATCTAATGTAAAATATAAAAACATTAGACTTCTATAGTATGTCCCGCTTTTGACAGCTCAGTAAAAGTTCTTAGAAGTTGCCTTCACTGAGTGTGCATTTGTGTGAGTAGTGACAGACAGCAGATATAATAGTGGATGGATGCTGCAGACACACGTTGGTTCTCAACTATACCAGTGCAGTGAACCAGAAAGCCATGAATGAAGAAAAAAGAGAGAAACCCTGCTGTGCTAATTAATATAGTAGATTTCAGACCACAGAGAAGGAGGAAAAACACACTGAATCACAGCCATACCTTTTTTTGCCAGCCCACTGGATTCAGCATAAAAAATCACTGTTCTTAAAACCCATAAATAATAAACACTTACAAATCATTTGACACACATTATTAATTTGATTGATGAATGGCACAGTAATATTCACAATAGTGGATGTTCCCCTGGGAAATTTAGTAGGTGTGTCTTGCTGCTGAATTTATACATCTCTGAATAATAGCTGATAAGGATTCTACTATGGTTCCTTTATGAGGAAATCTCGCTGGATTTGTGACTATTGTGAGTCTAATTGCGCTTTGGAGTGACCTCAACATCACACTTCGATCTCTCTTGATCTTTCTCCTGCTTTCTTCTCCTCTGACTGACCTGTTTATGGGTTCTCGACAGATGATCTGTGCTTCATTTTTAAGACCAGTGTGTGCGTGTGAATAAACGTGGAGCTGTGACCTTATAGTATGAATGCACAGAATAGTAAAAGTCTATACAGAAAAGTATGTTAACAACAAATATTAGATCTAATGCTGTCAATGTCAGTACCACAAACACTGAAATCTTTACCTCATTCTCACACCACAGTCTAGATTAAAACAAAACAGACTTGCCTCATAAATTCTGTTATTCTGTGTTTTTCCAGGTTTTTCCTGAAATTCTTCCTCAAATGCAACCAGAACTGCCTAAAGAATGCAGGGAACCCACGAGACATGCGGCGATTTCAGGTAGGACCACATTCGAAAAACACACTGAATCACAGCCATACCTTTTTTTGCCAGCCCACTGGATTCAGCATAAAAAATCACTGTTCTTAAAACCCATAAATAATAAACACTTACAAATCATTTGACACACATTATTAATTTGATTGATGAATGGCACAGTAATATTCACAATAGTGGATGTTCCCCTGGGAAATTTAGTAGGTGTGTCTTGCTGCTGAATTTATACATCTCTGAATAATAGCTGATAAGGATTCTACTATGGTTCCTTTATGAGGAAATCTCGCTGGATTTGTGACTATTGTGAGTCTAATTGCGCTTTGGAGTGACCTCAACATCACACTTCGATCTCTCTTGATCTTTCTCCTGCTTTCTTCTCCTCTGACTGACCTGTTTATGGGTTCTCGACAGATGATCTGTGCTTCATTTTTAAGACCAGTGAAATAAACGTGTGAATAAACGTGGAGCTGTGACCTTATAGTATGAATGCACAGAATAGTAAAAGTCTATACAGAAAAGTATGTTAACAACAAATATTAGATCTAATGCTGTCAATGTCAGTACCACAAACACTGAAATCTTTACCTCATTCTCACACCACAGTCTAGATTAAAACAAAACAGACTTGCCTCATAAATTCTGTTATTCTGTGTTTTTCCAGGTTTTTCCTGAAATTCTTCCTCAAATGCAACCAGAACTGCCTAAAGAATGCAGGGAACCCACGAGACATGCGGCGATTTCAGGTAGGACCACATTCAACCAAATTAAAGTGGCAAAATTGCAATTTTAACCATGTATGTTAGTGGATAAGCTGCACTTGCATTGCTTGCTGCGTGAAATGGCAACACTATAAAAATGTCCATTAATAACATTAAAATCATTATTATATTAAATAATACTCAACAAATAAGTAGTTAATGAACAATTAAATAGTTTGAAATTACATAAAATGTAATATATTTCAGAGATATCAATTGATTAACTTTTTTAAATGAACTAATTACATAATACATGGCGATTAATCAGCTTTAAATACAATAAATCACTTTTATCAATATCTGAAATACATTCAATATTTAAATAATATTTAAAACACCTTAAATTAAGATAAGCATTGAAATCAGTGAATATATATATTACGAAACATGACCCTTATAAATTCTGTTTTTCAATTGACAATCCACAAAAAATGTATTTCACTAAAAATGTATGAATGGTTGACCAATGAAAGGTTTTCTTAACAGATAAAGTGCGAGTACTAGAGAATATATAAAGAGATATGGATGTAGAGAAGAGAGAGAAAAAGAAAGCTTTGAGCGAATGAAGTGGCTGCCCAGAACAGGGATAATGTAAGCGATGTTTGCCAAGTCTCATCAAGCCTCTTCCTCTCTTGAGATTGAGAGACCTCTCAAAGCCTGAGAGCCATTTAAATCAAGAGGCTCCTCAGTTGCTGTGGGACACTTCTAGTCTACATTTTCAGCTCTGTGAGAGCTGTTAGCTGCTGTCATTGTTCCAGGCTCTCTGGTGAAATGTGCCTGTTCGTCAATTTATCAGTCAGCAGTTACTTACAGACATACCGTGTGTATGTGCTGCCCCAACACTTCAGCTGTTTGTTTGAGCTACGTATTAATTTGTATACAAGTATACATACAGAGTATGTCTTTGCGGGTCAAGTGAAGTACAGTTGGCATTTGTCTCTTGCAGGTGGTGGTGTCTACGACGGTGAGCGTGGATGGACACGTCCTGGCTGTGTCTGATAACATGTTTGTTCACAATAACTCTAAACATGGACGCAGAGCTCGCAGGCTGGACCCATCTGAAGGCAATCCATCATACCTGGAACACGGTGAGTGTACTCACTGTATCTGTTTACATGCAGTTTGTTGAGAAATAAAGAACACACGTGTTTCATATTGATATACACAAACTCTTTATATACATTTTGTTTTCGTGTAGTGACAGAAAAAATGAGACAAATGGAATAAAAGACGTAGTGTAATGTAGTGCAACCCAATGTAAAATTTCCTTCATTATACTTTCCCTCACAACCAACTCTTTTATTTGCACACAGCTATGTAGTTTCATGGTTTGGCTTCATGAGCACAGATGGTTGCCCATCATGGCTAGCGATGTACTCTTCCCTTACGTCAACTTATAACTTACAGACACAGCTTAAAGCTGAAGTGTGCCATTTCTAACCAACTAACTGTCACCAAACGGTATTGCAAAAATAGTGATTTCAGGTTTCCTGAACCCTCCCTCATTTTCAATTGTCTTTATAGTCTTGTATGATCAGGACAAAACAAGTATAATAGTGTTACAAACCCACAATGTTCACTGTTAACTTATTTATAGTTGTCTCAGCATATGAAGGGGATATGAAAAAAAAGCTTTAAAATAGCAGATATGACCTAGTGGGTATAACAAGTCAGGGAATGTTGAACAGTGGCAACAGGCAAGTTCACATGCAACAAATTACAAATGCAACAGGGTCAGTCCCACTGGAAAAACCTGGAGTGATTTGCTAATTGAAACAATCGTAATACACTGTAAAAGCTATTATTTTGAGCATTATTTTTTGTCTTATTGTCCATTACACTTACATAAATATCTGGGATGGGATAAATGCAGAGCACTAATTCTGAGTATGGGTCACTTCACTTTCATATGCAATTTTACTTAATAAATGTATCTTGCTTTAAGGATATTTAGATAATTCTATTGGAAAGCAAGACAAAAATACTGATTAAAGGTGCAGTCACATTTACCATTGTTCAAAACATTTTTGCTGTAATTTCGACAGGAATCTGTCCAATTGGGAATTTTATGTGAGGTGAAATATTTCCCCACACAGATTTCGCATCGGGTTCAGTTGGTCATGCTGAGTTTGCCATGTTGAGTAACAGAAAGCTGCTTCATTAAAGTGACTTCTGTGTGAGCTGTGCTTCATACGTCACTAATTACTGACAATGAACAATGGTCACAAAATCTTGTGCCAGGACCTTAAGAAAAATGTTTTTTTTTTTCAGTATAACTCATGAATTTGAACTTGAAACCTTTCATCCAGCCCAGAGCTTTAATCACTACAGTATCTCACACTACCCTTCCAGACTACTTTCAACTAGTTTGCACGCTTTATTATTTAATGATCCAGGGTGCAGTTGAGCACAGACAAAACTCTTGACTCTCCACTGGATGAAAGACAACTGTGACCATTTAATCAACTCACAATGAAGGAATTTTATGTGAGGTGAAATATTTCCCCACACAGATTTCGCATCGGGTTCAGTTGGTCATGCTGAGTTTGCCATGTTGAGTAACAGAAAGCTGCTTCATTAAAGTGACTTCTGTGTGAGCTGTGCTTCATACGTCACTAATTACTGACAATGGACAATGGTCACAAAATCTTGTGCCAGGACCTTAAGAAAAATTATTTTTTTTTTCAGTATAACTCATGAATTTGAACTTGAAACCTTTCATCCAGCCCAGAGCTTTAATCACTACAGTATCTCACACTACCCTTCCAGACTACTTTCAACTAGTTTGCACGCTTTATTATTTAATGATCCAGGGTGCAGTTGAGCACAGACAAAACTCTTGACTCTCCACTGGATGAAAGACAACTGTGACCATTTAATCAACTCACAATGACTCAGAGTCAGCACGTCTATTCTGCTGCTGTCATGTTTTAATGTCACTAACACTACCAAATATTAAAGGTGGTTTGAGCTAACCTGGCTTTCATTTTACTAACAAACAGCATACCAACACTAGCTGTGCAGTAAAGCACCAACAATGCGCCAGGGCTAAGAAAAGAGCAGTGAATGCAGCATTCCCCAAGTGACCTGTTCTCTTTAGGTTTGAACATGTGTCTTATGAGACCTCTAAGGCTTAAGCCCCGAGCATTTATTTTCTGAATGGCATGTGGCTTTATCTGCTGTCCTCTTCTAGTGTTGCAGGTTATGGTGCGGCCCTCCTAAATCTGTCTAATAACATGTGGACATGATTTGAGCACTGATTTGATCCTCAGCCGCAATCAAATCCAATAATTTTCTCATTTATGTTTGGGATGATTCTAGAGAAGAACGTATTTTTCAGTTGGACTGTTAACCTCTACTTATGATGAGAAACTGAGGATTTGAATGATGATGATTTGATGATGATGATGATGGTGATGATGATTAAGTTCTCTCTATTCTCCTGGGGACGTCTTCAGTATTTAAGCACAGTTTCCACTGCACAGAGAAAATTAAAAAAGTTGGTTTTCTAAAGCCTGCACAAATTTGAAAATATGTGGAGATTTATTATTTTTCTTTCCTTCTCTTTTTTCCAAAAGAAAGTATAGGATAATTCCAGAGACAGACAGGCTTATATTGTAATTCCTCATTATGTCTAATATAAAACCCTGACATGCACATATAAATATATTTTTCTTGGAGGGAAATGCAGAAACTCCAATGTCAGAGCTCCAAAATTCAATACAGAGTTATTGTAGTAACTAAATTCCACTTGAAATTGAAACACCTGTCATTCACTGTGTGCTACACATTCCTGCCCCTTGGTATGATCTTATTAAGGGAACAGTTCACCCAAAAATGAAAATGTGCTCACCCTCAGGCCATCCAAGATGTACATGATTTTTTTTTCTTCATCGGATTTAGCATTACATGACTTGTTCACCAATAGATCCACTGCAGTGAATGGGTGCCATCAAAATGAGAGTTCATACAGCTGATAAAACATCACAAAGTAATCCACAGGACTCCGGTCCATTGAATAATGAAATCATGTTTGTAATAAACAATAACTTTAAACCATTGATTCCGGCCAAAATACAAGTCCTCTATTCATAATATTGCTTTCTGCAGTGAAAAAGTTGTCTCGTCTGAAACAGGAGAGAAATATGCTCAGATCAAGCACTGTTTACAAGAGAAAATAGTCCAAAACAGTTCTAAACAAATATGTTGGTCAAAACATTTGTGGATGGGAAGGCGTTATTATGGATTATGGACTTGCATTTGTTTCTTACAAACATGCAGCTTTTCACTTCACAAGATGTTAATCAGTGTACTGGAGTCAAGTGGATTACTTGTGAATTATTGTGATGTTTTTATCAGCTGTTTGGACTTTCACTTTGACGGCACCCATTCAGTACAAAGGATCCATTGGTGAGCAAGTGATGTAATGCTAAATTTCTGTTGAAAAAATAAACTCATCTATATCTTGGATGGCCTGAGGATAAATATATTTTCTCTTTTTTTGTGAACTATTTTAGCTAATATAATAATGCTTTCCACTCCCAATCTATTTAACACATTTTACCATATTTAAATTAATTCCACAGAATTCTGTAAGGTTTTCTTCAACACAAAATATGGCCCTCTAATAACCAACAGCACACTTCCCTTCTCTCACCCCTGCTTAGCCACTCTTGTCCATTATTGTATCAGTTTTAAAACACTTCCACTCCCCTCCAGCTAATGAGCCTGTTCTGTCAGATATGGCGTTCATGTGTGTTGATTGCTCTGGGCTGTGGAGACGAGGGTAAAGTGAGGGCACCAATACGTGAGGTCATGTCACAAATGCACTGTGGTGGAAAGAGGTGTCTGCAGGGCTTGAGAATGTTAGTTTGTATAAGAGAAAGCTATTGTGCTTGTATCTGAGATATGTGTAAGAGCGAGCGCGCGTACGCTTACATACAGCGTAAGGGAACAGATGGCGGCAGAGGAGGCACCAAAGTTTAATCCTATCAGATGGATTCACATTCCACCATCTGCTTAATCCATGCGCAATTTCAGCACCCTGCAAAAGAGTCGTCTTAGGCCAAGATTACCATCACAGA
This sequence comes from Sinocyclocheilus grahami, assembly GCF_001515645.1. Classification (NCBI taxonomy): domain Eukaryota; kingdom Metazoa; phylum Chordata; class Actinopteri; order Cypriniformes; family Cyprinidae; genus Sinocyclocheilus; species Sinocyclocheilus grahami. The sequence continues at coordinate 574,306 of NW_015505509.1, forward strand.
TTGCTCCACCGTTCCTCTTCATCTCTCCTGGTTTATCACGCCGCCAAATTGCATTATGCCCAGCAGTCACCCACAGCACAGCTTCGAAGAAGAAAAAAAAAAGGAGCACAGACAAGCTGGGGAAGTCCTCAAGGCCGCAAAGTGGATTACTTCACTTCTGAAAATTACTACATGGCTGGTACACAAAATATATGTGATATTTTGACTGGTCTAAGGAGATTTGCTTTGTATATTTGGGGTTATTGAAATGATTTAAAATCAAGTTCCTTAATCTAAAATATGTAATTCCATACTTAATATGCAATACACCTTCAGGAAAACATTCAACAGGACACTGGAAATATGATATGAATCCTGGAAGACTATAAAGGTTGCAGTTTGGAATATTATTACTTAGCATTTCTATATTTAACATGGATATAAAAAGTCTTAAACTCACCCAAATATGATTACACACTTACAGTATAAAACAGACTTTCTGCTGTTGCTGAATAATAAAAATATATCCTTTTTAATGTGTTTTGTGCAAACAAAATCTATGTCTGACTAATCTAACCCTAATGTATATTATATAATAATCTTACATACTGTATATAGTGATATTTTGTGCAAATTGAGTTAAAATGCTGTTTAGTTATGTTACCCAATATGAGATCCCTCATTATTTTTGTACAAGATAAAGTAAATACAGCTTTTTCTGCTAAATAAATAAAAACACCTTCTATGTACATTTATTACCATTCAAAGTTTGGGGTCAGTAAGATTTTTCTTAATTAATAGTTTCAAAAACTATTTTAAACTATTGTTTCAAAAACTTTTTTTTTTTCATTAAAAATTTTTCACAAACTTTTTCTACAAAAATATTAATCAGCAATATTTACAACATTGATAATAATGAGAAATGTCTATTTATGCTTAAAATCTGCTCAAGGACCATGTGACAATGAAAACTGAAGTGGCTACTGAAAACTTTGCCATCACAGGAATAGAATAAATGTTATACTTTTTTTAACTATAAATGCAGTCTTAGTAAGTATTAAAGAATTCCAAATTTTGGAATGGTAATGTAGCTAGCTTCTATTCATTTGTAGCTTGTAGTGGTGCTAATTGCTTTTTCAAGAGGGTAGCATGATTGCACTATAGCTTCACAAACCACAGTTTAGCTTCCCCAGACTATTTTTCCCCTGCTGTTGAAACTCTCCATCTCCCCTGCTATTATATACGCTAGCTCTTCCCAGGGCATCGCCGGTGGCTGACATACACCAGTTTGAGCAGTGCGAGTGAGGCCTACAGCCTCGTCTCATCTCAGTTCAGGTTCTATCAGCAGCACCGAGCACCTCCTGCACACAGGCCATCTGCCTCCACCGCACGTCTGCCTCAGTTAGGTGCACTATCATATGAGCGTCGAGTGTAGACCCCCACCCTCGCCCAGGGGTCCTGCCTACAGTCAGAGCGGTGTGTAACACTTGTTAAAGGATGTGTGTTCAGTTCCCTATACCAGAGTCACAGTGGACAACAGAGCCACCCGTGATAGACTCTCCGAGTCTCCGAGGACTCTTACTTTTCCTTTTTGTTCTCCCTCATGTCTTTTCCTTCTATTTAAATCCAGCAGCAAATTGGAACAGCAGTAATTAGTCGGTTAAAGCGCCTTCAGTGAGACACCGAGCTTTAGAATCCGGTGCCAAAGTTCAACACGCTGAAATGAAATTTAAACTCATTAAGGTGTTGAATTTTTATGGCTGGCTGCTGTTTTCTCAGAGTGTCCCAGGGCGCCTGGCCTTTTGATCGACTGCTGTAAGGACTCCGGATTTCTCTGTGCCTGGCGAACTCCGGAGCTCATGACATTTGCACGAGTGTCATAAAACAAGCGCTCGCACCTGGCCCCCTCCCTCCTCGCGCTCACATGGGGTCAGTGTAATATTTAATAAAGGTGTGTGTATAATCAAGCGGAATTAGCATTCGTGTTCTCCTTCCACCCCCAGAGGGGAAGGAGGCAGGGGTTGGAGGGAGGAGTGCTGCTATTGTACACTCATCACTGACTGATCTTTTCCAGCCTGAACCTCAGATTTCATTAATTATGTCCATGACTAAAACAAAGGCGGAGGGGAATTATGCCTTTTATAAGCAGAGCACCAGGGGGGCTTTCACTCTGTGTCTTGTCTCCCTGCTGTTTTGCCTGCTCTCAGTTTGGTCAACCGAGTCTGAGCATCTGTGGACCAGAATGCATAAGTTGCATATATCATATAACAGTATCAAAAGAACAAAACATTTAAATAAATGACAGATGAACATGAGTGTGCATGGGGACTACCAGAAATAAGTGGGAAAAGACATGTAGAGAAATCATCAAGCGAAAATATACAAAATATAGACAATGCAGAATAGTGTAGTCTAATCAAAATTCATCATACTAATGCATCACCCTTACAACTATATGGAAATTGTGTAAACATGATTTTACTTATTATTATATGATTGTAATATTAATATTCTGGCTGATGATAATTATTTTCATGATATGATATATACTAATTTGACTAAATAATTTCAAAATAAAACATTAAAAACTAAAATAGCTTTAGTAATATTTTTAAATGCTAAAATTGAGTTTAAGTGTTACAACTTTATATTGTATATATTAATTATTTTTATTATTTTTACATTTAACAATGTAATTAAATATTGTAATATTATAATTTTTTTTACTTTAATTTAATTTAATTTACTGAATTGTTTGTGTTTTAAAAATAAACTAACTAAGTGAGCATTAGATAACAGCAAAGCAATAAAAATTTGAAAATTGGGAAAAATGAGCATGCACAATTACATTTCCAATATTTATATATTAAATTTGTATATAAATTGTATATGTGTAATGTGTGTGTTGTGTGTGTGTATGTATGTATGTATATATATATATATATATATATAAGTGGTTATTTCACTTTAATGGCAACGAAAATAACCTAATTTTAGATGAAAATTTCAGATGGCTTTTGTATCTGAACTCTTTACATATAATATATATATATATATATGTGTGTGTGTGTGTGTGTGTGTGACCCTGGACCACAAAACCATTCATAAGGGTCAATTTTTTTTTTATATCAATATTCATAAAAAATCTGAGAGCTGAATA
>NW_015505509.1:577454-631282 GCF_001515645.1 Sinocyclocheilus grahami
TAAAATTTGCATTTTTAATTAATTTTAAATTAATTTTTAAGTGGTTATTTCACTTTAATGGCAACGAAAATAACCTAATTTTAGATGAAAATTTCAGATGGCTTTTGTATCTGAACTCTTTACATATAATATATATATATATATATGTGTGTGTGTGTGTGTGTGTGTGACCCTGGACCACAAAACCATTCATAAGGGTCAATTTTTTTTTTACATCAAGATTTATACATAATCTGAAAGCTGAATAAATAAGTTTTCCATTGATATATGGTTTGTTAGGATAGGACAATATTTGGCCGAGATACAATTGTTTGAAAATCTGGAATCTGAGGGTGCAAAAAAATCTAAATACTGAGAAAATCGACTTTAAAGTTATCCAAATGAAGTTCTTAGCAATGCCTATTACTAATCAAAAATTAAGTTTTGATATATTTACGGTAGGAAATTTACAAAATATCTTCATGGAACATGATATTTCCTTAATAGCTTAATGATTTTTGGCATAAAAGAAAAATCGATAATTTTGACCCATACAATGTTTTTATGGCTATTTCTAAAAATATACCCCAGCGACTTAAGACTGGTTTTGTGGTCCAGGGTCACACATATATACTTATATCAAATTGTTAAATTATTAAATTATTTTATTAAATTTATTAAATAAATGTATATTATCTCTTAAATCGATAACCAATGGTAAAGAGAGAAGAGGGTAAAGAGAAACTTGACAGTTGTGCTGTAACAATGCAGATTTAAACTATGGAGTGGAGTTGGAGTGGGGTTTCTGTCACCAGTGAGAATAAGAGTGAAGCTGGAGCAGATTCATTACAGAACACTGAGCGGGGAGGAGACATTGCTGTCACTCCACTCCACTCTCTGATTTCGAGTCGTGTTCCTTCATGTGGTGATGGCTACAATCTAATGTTCCCAAAACACAGCTAGAGATGATCAAGGTGAGGATGCAGGTGATTTCCAGGCAACCACAGCAGTGAATCATGCTACTATACAGGGTAAATTGAGATAAATGATCAGTGAGCGGGCGTCATCTCTCATGCTCGCGCCGCTGTCAGGAAGCACATGGGGATGGCGCAGAGGAATGGCCACAGTCTAATCATATGTGACGACTCTAATGAGTCAGTCACTTGTCATTAAGCTGTGCCTAAAGCTTCCTAATAGAGTGTGGCTCATAAATCTATTTGCCGTAATCAGGAAGAAATCAGTTGCACAGGTTTAGATTTATTTCCTAAGTATTTAGTCTGTGCATGAAATTATGTCACAGGTAATGCACACGAGTGATGATTTGCTGGCTGCTTCCAGATGTTTATTCTGATGCTTCTTGACATTATTTATGTATTATCTCTTTACAGGTGTCTTGATGTGTACAGGCAAATACATATAGACATCATTAATGTATATTGCATATGCCTTTTCGAGATAAACTAGCTGTTTATTGTATACAACAGCCACTGGCTTACTCGTTTTTTTCCCCTCTTCCTCTTTCTCTAAAACAGCTACCCCTTGCATTAAGGCCATCAGTCCCAGTGAAGGCTGGACGACAGGGGGTGCCACAGTCATCATCATTGGTGATAACTTCTTTGATGGCCTACAGGTCATCTTTGGCACCATGCTGGTCTGGAGTGAGGTCAGTTACCTTTCTATGCAAACTTCTTCCAAAAATAAATCCATGCCATGCTTCCGCCAAAAATCAACAACAACAGAGATTTGGGAATGACAACTAGGATCAAACTGAATTTGAATACAAAGAAAAAGCAATTAATGCACCTTTTTAACTAAAATAGTTAAGCAACCTAATTAACAAATATGCCTGATATGGAAGATGCATTCAAAATCCACTTGGCTTACAAATATGCAAAGACACATGCCAGTTTGAATGGGCGTAATGCTGTTTTCCTGTCTGTCCATCTGTTTTGGTCTTTTACTCACTCAGTTTCTGCACTGCTCATGTTGGGAAGAGCTAGATGAAAGAGGTAATTCTATAAAAAGCTTCTCATTGACAATGCCATATTTATCTGAGAGGTGAGAAGAGCCGTGCCTGGCATATGAAAGCCCAACTAAGTGAGCAATGAAAGGGACAGTTTAAAGCCATGTAAAGCAGCACCAGTGCTGCTGGCTTTGAATATGACAGAGCATTTTCAGAGAAACTGAGCACTCGCAGCTGCTTTGTAGTTGCACGGATCCTCTTCAAAAGCGATTGAGCACAGTTTCACAAACACTATAAGCAGTGAAATCATAGTCTAATCAGAGAACAATACACTACTGTTTAATAGCTCAGCTAGACATGGGTAGCTTAAATGCATGTTTTTAATTTGTGTGAACTAGTTCTACAGTACAAGAGTCAGACAATTCAGATGCAAAAAAAGGTGGACAGAATTTTGATTATGAAATGACTTGGATTGTCTGCATCCACAACAAACAAAAGCTTTATTCTAATTGGCTGCATGGCGAGATTTGTGTCACCATATGCAACTAACAGAAAAGGTCATCTCTGATTCCAGTACTGACCAGTGACTTCTCATAACTTTATGTAGCATGTCATTGATATTTTTCTTATACTTAAATGAGGGACAAAATAAAAGGAAGAATAACTGAAACACTGATGCTCTCAACATCTCAAAATATACTCTAGGATATGTTCAGAATAGAATGCATTCTCAGAAAAAAGGTACGAAAGCTATCACTTGTGCGGTACCCTTTCAAAAGGTACTAATAGTATGTACACTTTACGTACTAATATGTTTCATTTAGGTGTAAATAAGATACAAATATGTACCTTCTAGCTTTTGTACATTATGGTTACAGCCCCAGTGACAGCTTTGTACCTTTTGCTTAATATGTAATGTATACTCCACAGTGTATGCTGCCTACTGTTTTTTTTAATAGCATTAAACATTTAGAGCAACAATAGAAGTAGGCCTATATTGTTGTCAAATGACATAATTATGTTGCATGTGTGAAGGTGACCAATTATAATATTTAAAACAAAACTTAATTATGAATAATTGAAAGAAAATACAGTATATTTCAAATAATAATAATTGAGTAAAAATGTCTTATCTTTTGGAAGTAAATAACCAAATAATGAATCATGAAAGAGATGTTAAAAATTGATGTTGTGATCAGTTTGGGTTCCTTTGGAATACTGGAAATGAAAGGTCATACACATTGTATTGTGTTTATTTTAATATTTTGTTGCCTTATTTCAACCTATGTAATCTGCTTTATTTTGTCAACGAAAAAAAAGCCAAAAAAAAAAAACACTTCTTATTTTCTCTTTCAGCTCATTACCCCTCACGCCATCCGAGTTCAGACTCCTCCCAGACACATTCCCGGGGTTGTGGAGGTCACTCTGTCTTACAAGTCAAAGCAGTTCTGCAAAGGTACACCGGGCAGATTTATCTACACAGGTAAGAATAACATTAAGCACCCTTAGCTATACTCAGCCAGCTACGTACAACAATCATGTCTTATTCCTTGTCAAGTGTTCTTGATTTCTCGTCGTTCTGGGTTGAGTAAGTCACCCAGTGTTTCCTGTAGTGAGAAACCTACACCGTAGAGGAATCCTACCTATTTCCTGAGCACACAGCTTAATACGAACGACTGTGCCTCGAACTCCAGGAAGATCCTGCAGCCTGCACAGATAAGGGAAATGTAGGACTTATCTTATAGAGGAAAAAGAGGTCACTTGTGATATCTGCTGGCTTCAAAATGAGTTTACAGTACACTCTACATATTGGGAGTTCAGCCAACTAGAAGTAATTAACTTTGGAGTTCCAGAAGTAAGGGAAACACATGATGGAAGTGTATGATGGAATCTAATGGTAAAACAACATGAAATCAGTGGAGGAAGAGGTGAAGAGTTTGTTCGCTGATCTTGCAGCTTTTTTAGTTTAAATTTAGAGTTTGCAGTCAAAGTACAAGCACAGCTTTTCTGAAGAGTGTTAAAACGCTGAAGGGAGCAATGTTAAAGGCCTGTCTCATCAATAGGTTTAAACAGTGCACAGCTGTGGGTATTGTTGGCTCAGTAGGTGTCTATGTATATGCCTGTGCATTCGTGGGTGTGAATGAGTATGCTCGTTGGGTTTATGGTGCTGGACTTGGCTTCTTTTCATGGCCTATTCAGCGAGCACATGGGGAGGAGTGGAGGGAGGGATTTAGACGTTCGCACACAACCATACAAACACACATTCAGCCACACACCCTCCAAAACAGAGGGCAGATGGTCACCCCATTTTATGGCTGCACTTCTAGATGTGCCCCTTTTACTAAAGATTCAAGCTTAATAACCATCAAGAAAGCTTTTGATTAAATGTGTCATTTTAATGCACACAGCACTCAAACTCAGTTTGAAACTCAATGCTGTTAATGACAAGAGACCAAATGCAGAGCTGTCGGTCTCTACACACATTAAAATGGCGCCCAGCCCTCAGGTTGGCCCCACCATTCTTCTCAGTTTGAAGCATTTTGGGCCATCTCTCTTCCTCTTGTCCCCCTGTCCTAGCTACTGCAGTGGGATGTCAGCCTGCATGTGTCTTTCTTTCCTGGCTCCAGTTGGCACCTGTGCTTTGCCCAGTTGCCAGTGGGTACTAATCATAGAGTATTGGCAAAGCTATGTGGCAGCTGGCAGTGGAATTACACATGGGGCATCTGGCACCTCTAATCAACTTCTGTCAGGCAGAGGAGATGGAGACCTAATTAAATCAATGGTGCACTGATGCTGCCTCGCTCAAACACCACACAGCCATGCGGAAAGGCTGAGCCGTACCTGGAGAACATCCCTCACAGCCATGGTAGAGAGAAAAAAAATATTTCAGGAAAAAAAAATCATTTCATTTTGCTTTTTTTTACTTTGAATGCATGGTTCTCACAAGTATATATACTATGTGCATGATTTTAGAGTATTGTCTTTATGAGTAAATTATGACGCTGATTATATTTTACACTGTTCCGTCTGTAGTGATAGAGCTGTTTTGGCTTTGACTTCACTCTGATTATGAACCCAGCAGCCACCCAGTAAATGGATTCCTCAAAGGCCTCTCATTTCAGAAGTCTCGTATTCTCTAGGATTCTTGGCACACGCTCGTGTGAACTGTGCCTCTGGCTGGCCAGCAGTTTGTAGTTAAGGGGATAGTTCACACAAAAATGAAAATTCTGTCATCATTTACTCACCATTATATCGCTCCAAACACATATGACTTTCACTCTTCTGTGGAAAACAGAAAGAGAAAATTCTAAGAAATGTGATGGGTGTTTTTCCATGCAACTATAATAAATGTGGTCTAAAGCTGAAAGAATCAAAAGCACTATAAAGTGTGCATGTGTGTGTGTGTGTGTGTGTGTGTGTATGTCTATCATATTGTGTTACAAGTAGATTCAGAGATAGAGCAAAGCACCAGTAGTAGAGTACCAGGTAGTGTCACTAATGATCGATCATGAAAACATAAAAATTCAACAACTTTGGTTATGTGATGCACTGAGGTGTGATTTACAACGGGAGGCTACCTGTGTTAGGATTCATCTGACAGAAATTGAAGCTGTACTAGATAACTTTCACACCAGGACAACAACAGCATTCGCTACTCAGTACTCTGGAGAAGCCATAACACAGCACGGGCTCACCCTGGAGAGACACCTTCTTCCTTTTAGACAGCTGGATGGAGTACAACTGAATGGAGTAGAATGCAGGAAATTTTACGCAAAGTAGTTCAAATGACTTTTAACTTCACAAGCCATATTAAAAAGGAAATGCGTTTTCAAGGCAGCCGTGAGGAAAATATACGCACGTACTTATTCGGGTAATTACAATATAATACAGGAAGAGCAAAGAGACACATTTTCTGAGCAATATACCATCAGGTTTGCCAGTATGCCAGTATCTTTAATTTGTAGTTCATGTTTGCTGGGGGTTTTTAATACCTTTTGCAACAGTACCTATAGTAACGAGTATACGACACGTAAAAAACAAACAATCAGTGGAACACAATGCAGTTACCAAATAAGTCAAAGACGCAATATTGATATTTATAAATGAATTTATTAGACAAGCACTGGAGCAGACAAAACATCTCTCATGTTACTTTTATCTTAAATGCTCTTTTTCAGTAAATGTGTGGTTTTCAGTAAATAATAACTTACATTTTGGTCTGTTTCTCACATAAAGATATCATTTAAGGTATGGAGTTTGACAGCTCCAGTACCCATTCATTGAATTCAACTGAATGGAAGAATGAACACTAGATTTTTTTGTGCACTATGGAAAAAAAACATATGGTTTGGAACCACAGAAGGGTGAGGAAATGATAGAATAAAGGCAATATCAGAGTACAATTAACTGAAATTAACAAAATGTTTCAGTAATGTGTGGTACAGTAGCGATCATTTCCCATCTCACCAGGCACTTTTCTGCATTGCTGGAATGCTAAAGTTAAGGCCCTTTCACAAACCCAAGCTTTAATGAGGAAGACCCAGTCAAAGTGATGTCACCCACAGTTACTGGGCCTCTGCAATTAAACATCCAGAAGTTCTCTGCAATTATATTTATCATCAGAAACAATTAAACACTCACCGCCTGGGACATTACCCATCCTGCATGGCACTCCGCAGATAAGAGGGATGAATCATTCCTCCGTACTTTCTCTCCCTCGCCCTCCCTTTCAATTCATCTGCAACAAATGCATTTCCATGTTTGGTTGTGTATTACTTCTCACCCGATTGCCATGTTTGCATCATTCGTCAAAGGGGTTTTCCGTCTGTTTTTGAGGGAAAGAGGCAGAGTTATAATGCTATCTGCCAGTGAGCGTATGTGAAGCCCTGTGCGGCCGATAGATTGGAGGTGTTGATGAATCACTTGAAATGTTCAGCAGGCAATTCGTTGCTGCTCAGTATGCAGGCCAGTGGGCTGAACAGCACCCATCAGGCCTGATATTAAAAGACTCTGCTCGATCACATTAGAGGGAGCTCTCTATGCCTGCCCAATGATTAAGTCTATGGGAGGCATTTGTCACTTTAGTTGAAGAAAAGCCAGACTTCACATCATACATGCATTCACCCTCTCTTTTAATGCAAATGCATGGACGTTGGGGTCCAAAAGTGTGCGACGACAAGGAAAAATCAGTTTGATACAAAATTATATCAGCTTAACAATTTGAGTTAAAAGTTAGCTTGGGTTGAAGCTCAGAATGTTTTAATATTTACTTTGCTCAGCCTTTTGCACTCAAGCTGTGTGGACTTTACCAGTTTGTGTAAAACCTGATGATCATGTTATCCAGCATAATTTTATGAATGTTCCAAAGAGCAACTTGCGCTTCAATCTAAACACAAACATCTGTTTTTTTTTAATTATTATTAATGGCCTAGAAATATTTCATATTTGTTTTAGATTGTTCATACTGTATTTGTTTTACATTGCTGCTCTTTTAATGATTCAAAATCCTAAATGATATTTTTAAAAGAACACTTTTCTATTTTGATGTATTTTAAAAAGTAAATTATTTCTGTAATGGCAATGCTAAATTTTCAGTTACCTTTCTTCATTCTATCCAGCATAATTTTATGAATGATCCAAAGAGCAACTTGCGCTTCAATCTAAACACAAACATCTGTTTTTTTTTTAATTATTATTAATGGCCTAGAAATATTTCATATTTGTTTTAGATTGTTCATACTGTATTTGTTTTACATTGCTGCTCTTTTAATGATTCAAAATCCTAAATGATATTTTTAAAAGAACACTTTTCTATTTTGATGTATTTTAAAAAGTAAATTATTTCTGTAATGGCAATGCTAAATTTTCAGTTACCTTTCTTCATTCTATTTTGCTGATGTGGTGCTCAAGATTGTGTTCAGCATTTCTTGTTATAATTAATGTTAAGCCTGTTGTGTTGCTTAATTTTTTTGTGGAAACCATGATGCATTTATTTCAGTATTCTTTGGATATAAAGTTCAAAAGAACATCATTTATATTATTATTATTTGTTTTTTAAATGTAACATTACGTATGACTGTTGTTGCTGTCACTTTCAATACATTGAATGCATTCCTGCTGACTAATGAAATAAATAAATATTACTCATCCCAAACCTTTAAACGTTAATGTAAATAATAATCTCTACATGGTCTCAGACTTTTGGACCCCACTGTAAATGTAAATCCTTTATGCATTCATAGTCACCAACTTATTTTTTTTCAAGCACTGGATTTGACGGAGGCTTTCTTCTTGAGTGCTTTGAGTGATCGTTCGATTTTGATAATGAGTCTCTTTAATTCTATTGACAAATGGGGTCACACTAGGTGATCAATGATAACCGTTCAAAATTAAATTGCTAAACCTCTGCATGGTAGAGATTATGGCCATAAAGATATAGAGCAATTGGTTTGCTCAACAGCGGGGCGCCTTCAGTGGGCCATTTCACACAGATGTCTCTGTCTTTTAGAAGCTGCTGCTCACGATCAAGAAAAACAAGTCATCCATTTTACGGCCACAGGTTCCAAGATTTTTTCTCCCCCCATGTCTTAAAGTGATGCCTTATTTAGCTTGTCGGATTTTCCAAATAAACGCAATCACTGGGTTTATGGAAAAATGGATAAAAATGAGATTGTAAGGTATTGATCCCGGCATGGGGAGGGCTGAGGAAAAACAGGCCTCATCTATATAGGGAGAGAAATGAAGCAATAATTCAGGCAGGCATCGAACACCCTGCCACTGAGCCTATCGATTCCTATCCACAGCATATGAGATCACACCTGAATGAAAGAGAGCTCTGGGGAAAACAGAGAGAGAGAGAGCGAGTGTAAAACGGAGTCTGCCATTCCCTAACATGTACAGAACATTACCACCCTGACATTAACAGCTCTGTACAAAGCCCACAAGTGCCTGTTAAAAGGTTCTGCTAAAGACCAATTACCCAGCATGCCTTTCTGCTCCGTCAGTCAGGGATACTGTTCTAGCCCTGCAGGTCTATGTGTGGTCAGCTGATTCAATTTACCACCAGCAGCTCAGCGCTAGCATCTGGTCTCAAAAACAGGAAAGCCACAAATACTGTGTTCTCGCCAGTCTAAAAACTGCCGCCCACATTCTGCCCTCTGGCTTCTGTGCGAGATATTAAGTGTGGGATTTTTTTGGTGGTGTAAGTTATTTTAAAATGCACTGTTTTGACTGGCTCCATCTGCTTTTGACAGCACTCATAGTATTGTCTTTTAGTAGTGGCTCGCTCCCCTCCTCTCCTCTCCTCTCTTCACCCCCGCGGGGCTGTAGTTATTATTGTGAAATATGAAGCGATCCGGCTTTGCCTTCATGAAATTTCAATGAGCATTGATCTGTGTGATTGCGAGGAATCCTTCAAGCAGTGGTTGTTGTTCATTTATTTATTTATTGCTGATATGTTTTACTCGTTTTGATCCCATCTTCTGGAGAAAAAGGATAGCTGTCAATTGTTAATGTATTTGTAGCTTTCCTTTTTTGGAAAATCGGATAGGTTCCTTGATAGTTTAATTTTTTTTTTTCGCGAGGCAGAACGTTTAATTTGTGCCTCCAGGAGCTCCGTTTAGATCTGTAGATCTGGCTCTATATTTGCCTATATCGATTATATTCATTAAACGTAACGAGATGGCATGGTATACGGCAGATATTCTGCTCTTTTCAATATTGATTTTGTAGATTTAGTTTCAGCTCATGACATCACACGTAACCTTTTCGTTCTCCTTCGCATATGAAATTGGAGAGCTGCAATGAATCCGTGATGACATAAAACTGACTCTATCATATATGTTGGGTGCTGTCCTGTGTTATTTCTGTCGTGAAACCGTTCCCTGAGCCCAGAAAGAAATGGAAACCGCAGCTTGCGAGTTTCTGGAACTGTAAAAGTAAACAAGTGCATGGACAGTTGAAAGGTGTTTCTCTATAAATATACAGGTCTGCTGTGCATGGTTTGGTAAACAACGTTACACACCAAGTAGGACATAGAGGCTCCGGAAATGAAGAAGCTCATGGGATTTTACTTCCCTGTTTGGTGTAAGTGTATCTCTCAAAATACACTGTTTTATTTAAACTTTCTGACAAAGTTCACTCCATGACCCAGCACAGGAGGTGTTTTTTCTTCTCTGTGTGGTCTCAAGGGTTTGGGTTTGTTTTTGCGGTAACTTATACTGTATACTGTCACCGGTCAATGTCAGTTTGATTTGTGACATATACCATAATTGCATGGACTTGTGTCCACAAAATGTTTGCATCATTGTTTTCAGTGGGCGTTCAGTGGCTACATAAAATTAGTAGCACTATACTGCTAACTGTTCAGTACACAGTCTCTTTCCCAGCAAGTGTGCATTATCGAGTCGGCTGGTGAGAGGATTGTACAGTATGTGAAAATCAATAGCAATGAAGGAGAGTAAACATGTACAGATGTCTGTAAGTGTGGCGGAGTACAGTTTAGCCTGCGATCTGGCCCATCCGTCTCTGTATCAGCACATTAACTCAACACCCTCCTCAGAGGTGCTTTGCATCACGGCTCGTGTCTCATTATGTTTGCACATGGGTCCACTTGAAAGAGACATACTTTAAATGTTCCCTGTCTAGACCCTCACAAAAGTTCTGCTCCAGCAGCCACTTCATTATTCATTCCTAAATGAGTTTAGTGGTGATTTCCTCAAGACCAGCTCTTTTACAGCTTTTATTGCATGTGTTTTCTTGAAGACAAATTATGTATAATGAGATTGAAGCTCTGCTAATAATTGTCTCGGGCCTTGGTCTATGTCTCACAAATCATTAATTCTTGTTATTATTTGAATAAAAAAAATGTTTTCATAATCTCTCATTTACATGCAATATCTTCATCTTCCACTGAAACAACTCTTCTGATGATGTAACTGTTTAGTCAGAGAAAAATTTTATTAGCCAGTTATCACTTTTCAAAATGTATTCAAATCCTGTTGGATACAATCAAGCCATGGCATGCATTATTTCTGCATGCCATTATTTTATTTTATTCTATTTTATTTTATTGTTGATGTTTTTATAGATTTTACACTACTGTTAAAACGTTTGGGGTCAGTAAGATTGATCTTTTGGAAAGAAATTAATATTTTTATTTAGCAAGAATGAATTAAATTGATCGAAAGTGACTGTAAAGACTTTTATAATATTACAAAAGATTTATATATATTAAAATAGAACATTTATTTGAAGTTGTAATAAAATTTCACAGCATTACATACTGCATTTTTAAGAAATGTCCTTCCAAAAAAAAATCTTACCAACCCCAGACTTTAGGATGGTATTGTACCTATATTGCTATTTTGTTTCACCCAGAAATATGTCAGATTACAGTAGCTAAATGTGTTGCGAATATTACGTCATTTTGTCTTCAAGCCACAGAAGCTGGTGGCTGTCCAGACCTTGCAGCTACAGATTTCTCTTTACATAGTTCATTCAACCCACGCTCTTTTACTCTTCCATTCACTCTCTCCTCTACCTCCATGTCAGACCTGCTGTAATACTGCACAACACAATCTTTCATTCAGCCTCCATCAATTCCTTTGCCATTACGATATCCTGCAATCTGCTTCCCCCCAGCCCCCATTCATGCTCCACTCGGGCCACTTCTGCGCTCTGCACCGGTCCGCACTTCCATATCCCTGTCTCCAAACCACCAACAGACCTGATTACAGGAAGCCTATTTAGATATGATGTATTGTCAGCCGTGGGGCGGCTTTGAATCATTCTGTCACATTCGACTGTTTTTGTTGTTCTTTCCTTTGCCGATAGCTGTGGTCTGTTCTCCATCATGCTCCGGGATTGTTTTAACTGTTTTTTTTCTCGTCTTGCTCTTTAAGTAAACAGCCAGTCAATCACAGTGCGGCGTGAACGACTGTGCATCCAGGCGGTCATTGAGGCCGAGAGAGTCGAGGTTAATGCCGCCTCTCAATCAGCGAGTCGTTGAGCCCTACTGCGTTTCGCCGCATGAGGTCTGCTGTTATTAGCCAATGTCAACCGCTTTTTAATGAAGTTACGGCTTATTGTTAAAGTAAACATGACATTTTATAGAGTTGGTTGGGATGCAGCCTGGCTTTTCACAAATAACTTCTTTCTTTTCAATGCGCGTTTCAGACTTCATGTCAAAACCAGATACTCGACCAGCATTTGCATGTTCTCATAAAGCTATAGATCCCACCTGCCATTGGATGTTGTATCAAGAGGCATCGATGTACAGTCAGAGCTGCCCCTGTTCCCCGATGGAGGAGGGCCAGGCTGGGCACAGCTTGTGTTCTGGGCTCCAGGGGTCTGGTTCTGTCTGGGCCCTTGGCCATCTGAATCCACTCCACTGCACTCAGAGGCTGCCCACAGTCTGTCCTCTCAGCTGTGGAGCTGATGGGAGCTGGGTGAACTCCCTCAGGAAATGTCCAGGCTGCGGCCTACAGGGCAAACAGAAGGGAGGCCGGAAGAGAGAGAGGCTGTTACACTTCAGCAGAACAATTAACTGAGGGCCAGAGGACTCCAGTCCTCAATTGCTATTTTTTGCTGCTCCTCCTCTGTTCTGTTTGAGATTTGATGCTTCAGGCAAAAGAAAGGCTATCAAAAGAGAATAAGAGAGGGGGAAAGTGTGTGTGAAGAGTGAATAACTGTTAGAGGGACTCTTGGGTATCTTATGTCACATACCCAAATCATTTTATTATAGTATTTGAGTATTAAAGTAAGATCTTGGCCTCTTTCCTGACTTCCTTCCATTGTGGAATACATTACATCCAACTTATTTGTCTTTGCTCATTTTAAGTGCTGATAGTTGTTTAAGTATAATAAAGTTAAAGGATAGACAACATAGATCCCCATTGCTTATTTGAATCAAGCAATTATCACCAAAGTGAGAGAAAATAACAGACATTTTGACATATTTGACACTTTTGTTTATATCATAATCTCTAAATTATTTGATAAATGTTTAGCAAATTTTTAAATATTTTGTGTACCATATATATAGTATAAACCCAGCTTAAAACCAGTATAAGGTGGCTACAAAATTGATCGGGACACTTTAAAATGTATGCATTGTAAACCAAGCCATTTATTTTAAAATAAAATAGCACACTTTTCAAAGACAAACATGTCAAAAAAGTCTGTTTGTTAGGTTTAAAATGATAAAAACATGGATATACAATTTAGAATGAATATAAAAAGTATCTTGACACTTGTCAAATGTCAAATTATTTTGAAACTCAATGATTTTGAAACTCGTCAAATGTTAGTGGATCGATGAACTACATTCTGAGCTCTATTCTGATAGGACACCTGTGTGAACCTCTGTCAGTACATCCTCTAAAAATCACCTTGAAATGTGATGTTAGAGAAAGAACAGTTGTGAGAAAAGTTTTAAATTTGTTTGATGCTACTTGGTTTGGTTTGTTATCTAATGCATTGAAATTCATACATATTTAAGCATAGCTTAAATGTCTTAATACTTTTGGGACCACTTTTCTGTATGCTGCATATCAAATATCGAGTATCTCTGCTTACATATATCTCTCTGTATATCTCTGACTCTCTCTCAGTGAAGCACAGAAGGGCTCTGTGTGAATGTGCCCCTGAGGGCTGGAGTTTAGCACCACAACAGATAAACACACAAACAAGCTCAGTAGGCCAGTGCTGGAGAAAGACCCATTGTCTCAGTGTGAAAGTCCCACTCAATCCAGGGAGGTTAGAAAAACATTGGACCAAGCACCATGTGGTCCACCCGTGCAGGATGTTTGGCCCTATCACACAGATCGGGTTCCTTTTTCAATATTATTTTATTGCTTTGTCCTCAGTGAGCATTCGTGAAGCTGTCTATGGGCCTCTGAGGAGTGGGAGGTGGCGCTTTACAGAAATGAAAACTTTAATTGAATTATTTGCTCATAACGGATGTCTATAGATTTGTTTTGCACATTACTGGTGCTTATTTATACAAAACAGAAGAGGGAGTTGAATTCTGAATGATTTGGTATTGGAGTTTAAGGACACAGAAAATTTAAAAAGGCGCCTTTTAGTTCTGTGTTGATCTTAATCTTGCTTATAGATTAAATGATCTGGCTACTTCTGGTTATCATAAGATCTGTGCAAGTCTTTGTTAGCCATTGGTATAAATAATATTTTGCTGATGTGTGATATTAGCTGTATGTGTGTTTGTGTTTAAAGGAATATTCTGAGTTCAGTACATGTTAAGCTTAATAAACATTATGTGTTCACCATATAATGTTGATTGCAACAAATAATAATTTCATCTTGTGAATTTTTTGGTATTATTATTAATAATAATAATAATTATATTTATAATTAAATATAATAAAAATTATTATTATTACATAATTAATTATTAAATAAATAAAGTATTATTATTTATTTAATAACTAATATACAGTATATATATATATATATATATATATATATATAGTGTGTGTGTGTTTTCCACACTAAAATCATGTTAACATGCATATTATTTACATTTATTGTAGCTGTACCATTGCAACTATGAGTATATTAACATTTACTTCCATTGCAAGTATTTTTGCTTTTTTTTAAGGAAAAGGAAGGACATGTGGAAATAACTTTTTCTGGTAATCAACATGATGCTGCCAATACTGTCTATTGAGCTGAGCTTGCTCTGAACCTGGAATATTTTGCCTGACACACAAGCACAAAGTTGCATTGCTGTTAAACTATAGCATTTGCAATGCAGTTGAATCTGTCACAAGTCTCATTGCTCACAACCAGTTTTTGAAGCTTTTCATGAAGGTTGTGCCATTGCACCGACTGCAAAAATAGACAGGATCCATTCACACAAACTGCTCAAGTGTTGTTTTATTTATAAAGTGGTGCCTTGTGGTTGCAAACTGCTAAAGCATGGGAATTGATACAGATATTTTGGCAGCTAGTTAGGAAACATAATATTTGATACTTTAGCTATCATTTTATTGCTTTTTGCTTTTGTGTTTTTTGGAACCATATTGAGGTCTGAAGGAAATGACACTTATGTTTTATATACATTTCTTTGTAATGGTAATTGCAGATGGGTGTTGAATTTCCCTGCGGTAACATGGTTGAATTTTCTCTTTCCTGCAGCACTGAATGAACCCACTATTGACTACGGTTTCCAGCGGCTACAGAAGGTGATCCCTAGACACCCAGGCGACCCTGAACGCTTACCAAAGGTCAGTTCTCTAACTATTGTGCTTACTTTCTTTTAACGTTAGCATGAAGTCAATATTGACCCTATTTACTTTCTTATTGTGAACAGTTCATTGGTGCTTTATTCCAAAGAATATCCTTTCAAATAACATTTTGTTTTCTGCTGATGTCAATTAGGCCACACAGGCTACTGGATAATATTAACCAATACCCAAATAACTATTTAGACTCTGTTTGGCTCTAATCTGGTATATAAATGATTAAGAATTTCCAAAGAATGAGTCCCGTCCAGATATTTTCTCATTGAATATTATGTTTCACTCATCACATTATAGAAGAAAAATGGGTTTCAGTGTTGACTAATTTCTCTACTTCGCTTTTATTTTCAAAGAGCAATTACTAACGTCAACACACTGGTCCTGATTTCCATTTATCACGGTAGCCTTAGCTGAAACGCGGTCTAGTTATTTGAACCATTCATTAAAGACTCCTTCAGTTCAGAGATTATAGTATATTCAATTCCATGCAGTTGTGTTCGGTATTCTCATGAAAGGAGTCCAGTTGTGGGTGTTTATTTCTCTCTCCATGCACGCTTCTTAAGGAGAGGCAGGCCAAGTAAATGGATCCTTTGGGAGGGATAAATAAACATTACTTTATCTTGTTGTGCGTGTCCTATACCCCAGAGCCCCGCTCCAGCAGCACCACTTAATAGTGTAAAAAAAATAAGGGAGTAATTATGGCTGGCTGGGCCTGCTCACACTCAGGACTGACCTTGTGCTGTTAGCAGCCCTCTGTATCAAAGCTGGGCCATCAGTATTCACAGCCCATGAGGAACCTCCCAATCCATTACATCTTAAACACATCAAATTAGACCAGAGGGTCAACGAATGTGGCATCAAACCAAAGCCAATCTACAGGAATCAGGCAAATGTAGAGTTGGTGGCCAAGTAGTTGCAGTGGGCTGCTAATCTCATGTGACCTGCAGCACACAGCACTGTTATTTTAGTATCATAGACATACTATTATAGTTGTATAGGTACACTTTAGTATAGGGACCAGTTCTCACTATTAGCTAGTTGTTTGTTAGCATGCCTATTATTAACATATTGGCTATTTATTAGTACTTATAAAGCACATATTCTACATGACCATATTCTACATCCCTAATCCTACCCAATACTTAAACTTAACAACTACCTTGCTAACTAGTAATAAGCAGCAAATTAGGACTTTATTTGGAGGCAAAAGTCACAATTAATAGTTTGTTAATAGCGAGAATTGGACCTTAAAATAAAGTGTGTCTGTTTTATATGTACAGGATGTATATATTTTAAGTAATTATTTTAGTGCATCAACTTATAATAAAAGAACTAAATAAAAAATATTGTCTTGGCAACTAGCTGAAATAAAATATACTGTATATATATATTTGTCTGTTTTTTTTCTTTCCTTCTTTTCATTGAGGCACACAGTTTAGTGATTTAGTAGAGTGTTTGACAGGAAGTGATATCATAGTTGTGCCTTTGTGATGTCAACATTTAACATTTTGCAGGCACACTATGGGTCATGGGTTACAGCACAGATTGGGTGTTGTGGGCACTGCACTGTTATTTTCAACTAGTCAGCCAAGGTTTAAAAAATATGCTACCAATCAAATGTGTGCATACTCCCCATTCTTTATTATTATTATTATTAGTAGTAGTAGTAGTAGTATTCACATTTTATCTACATAATAATGAAGTAATCAAAACTATGAAAGCTTTTCATTTACAATCCACTTGGGGGAAAAAAAAATCTTAACTATTTTCTAAAACAAACTGAGAATCATATAGGTACAATTCATATTTGACTACAGCTAAAAAATAAAATAAAACAAAATACAATATTGTTATTTAAACATAATTAATTAATTTTTCACTGCAAACTCCTTTTTGAGCTTTTAGATCATGAAAATATTAACTCAAGTGTGTCCAAACTTTTGACTGGTAGTGTGTAGTGATATTATTTGCTAAATGTTATCTGTAGCTTAAGAAATAAACATGTCATAAGCAATTTTCCATTTTATTTGTTTTATCCAACATCAGGAGATTGGACATTCAGACTTTCTCACATATCAGTCCTTTTCCTCCCTCTATCTCTCTATTTCTTCTTTCATTCTCTTCCCTCACTCTCTCACTCTCTCACTCATCCCTCGTGTTAGTGTCCATTCCCCAGCTGGTGGGGAGAGGACAGATCTTCTGTCTCCTGTCAGTGGGGCTAAAGAGGGCCACAGTGTTTGATCTCAGTCCCTAATGAACCACATGGACATTGTCTGAATACCTTCCTCTGCAGTCCCACACTCTGAACCCTGTGCTACCACACACACACATACGCATACTCACATACACACACTTTCCCTCCATCGTGTACTGGAGAACTGTGCTGACCCACTAAAGGGCCCAGCAGACATGTGTTGCTACTCGTCCCTCCTTACGCTGATAGGGACTATTACATTACTGGCTCATTTATGTCACAGATGAAGATATAAATATCCCCTTATAATGACAGATACATAAATATACATGGAAATATAAATTGCTAGACATTTAAAATAGCATATTGAAAGTTCCCACGGTCATCTGCAAATATCAGGATATTTTTTTACATTTTACAATTGTGATTTCCATTTTTTATTTTTTTAGTTTAAGCTCCATGAAAATATTGTTAAAAATCAACATGCCATAGGAATCAATTGGTCAAAATATTCGGGAACCCTGTTTTTGTCATTTGCTTGTCAGCTTCTCTGCAGAAAGAGGAAAAGTTAAATGCGCCCCACAATGATTATTTTTCTCTTTCTGCCATATTGGAACAGTCTGGTAATTCTCATTGAAACTGGGGCAGCATGTTGCTCACATATGCTCTCTGTGGTCTTAACCTTGGCTTGATTTGGACTCATTTTCCTGGGCTGATGATGAAGCTGAATGCATTAGGTGGGTCATGGTCGGGGTCACATCTTTCCCACTGTTTTCAGCGTAAGGGAGGTAGATCTGAATACACTCGTGGCCACACTCCCCAGAGAGCCCGCTTATATTTTTAACCAATTCTTTACCTTTTAATGAATAGGGTGGGATGGCCCACAAGTGAGCAGCATCACTCTATTAGAAGTGCTGAATAAAACAGGTAGGCAAAACTACTCGGTGAGACAGCTTCAGGGTCAGGTATAGGGGAAGTCCCTGAGGAAGCAGTTAGATTCTTGTTTGGTTATATTAGGATACTGAAGTACGTGCCCACTTTTTCAACAACCCCACTTTAAAAACAAATTGGCATATTAAGCCTTGTTTTCAGAGAAATCTAACCAAATTAATTGCTTAGAACAATCAATTTTCAATCAAAATCAAAAAATCAATTTGGGTAAGAAAAATTGCCATATTTAAAATAAAAAAAATGAAGCAATATAAATTTTTATATTTACCCTATTTGCATTTTTTTTATTTTTTCCCATTAAACCCTTACTAAATTTTGTTATATTTGTCTAAATACAAACCTTAATATCATAGGTCATTTTGCTTCTCAGGTAAATGTCTTATTTCAAGAATGTTAACCTATTTTTACTGAAAGACAAAAAATTGCTGTGTATTATTTGTGTGTGTGTGTGTGTGTGTGTGTGTGTGTGTGTGTGTGTGTGTGTGTAATGCATTTTCTTCATTGGGATTACAAAAAAACTAAAGTTACAAACTTTGAAGCAAAAAAAAAGTATTTGAAATTTAGAGTTATGCTTAATGTATTTTATGGGGGAAGGAACTACAATCCAATGAAGCACTGAAAATGATGTAATATGTAATAAAAGAAACCACAATATGAAACTGACTCATAGTCAATGTGCAAAATACAATATATTTGAAGTTTTTGTTACAAAATACATTATTCACAGTGCTTCATGAGAGTGGGACTGGGACATGCTGAGTTCCTTCTTTGTGTTTTTCATTTCTGAATTTTTTTTTTTTTTTACATTGGTTCCAAGTTGGACCTCTAGTCTTGATTTTTTGGAGGATTATGGGTAGTGTAGTTGAAATAACGCTGACTTTTGGCTTCACCAGAAGCATATGCTATCACTTAACAACCCCCAAGCTCATGGTAGGTCTTTTCTGACAGATTTACATTTTTCTAAATGGAGAAAATGAATGACTAATGAATAGAAAATTACTTTTTACCCTCAAATGTTGCCCTCTATTGTATGATAGTATGATCATCTTCAGAAAATGCAGAGCACATGGAAAACAATACCCCAATACGTTCAACATCACACAAGCATGTACACCTTTAGTCCTGGGCCTTGACAGGTTGGCATAGAGAGAGACAGAGAACAAATAACAGAGGTAGAGAGAGAGAGAGAGAGAGAGAGAGAGAGAGAGAGAAAGAGAAAGAGAGCAGGGTGATCCATCATGGTGAAGTCAGCTGTCCGTTGCTGCCTTCTCACAGGTCAGCCGATCGAAGGCACCACAGCCCTCACTTTATTACTGCTCGCCCAACAATAATTGAGTCACCACAAGGGGGAAGAGGCAGCCAAGGCTGCACAAGGAAAGAGGGTGTAGAGGTAGTGAACATGGGAAGGGTAAATGAGAAATTATTTCTCTGTGTACCTATACATGTCCGGCCGGTTGTCGAGACAAGGCTGGTGTTAGCAAATGGATCTTACTCTGATTTCCTCGAGTAATTGAGGCTGTATGCGTCTTTCCCTCTCTGTCTTCCCTATTTCTGTCCCTCCTCCTCTCGTTCGAACACTCTCAGCGAGATATTAACAGCGTCGGCTACTGCGCCCAGCCACTCATTTCAGCACTATTGATTTTGCCCTTTATTGAGGCAATAACAGTTTGTTGACGGCACTTCTCTAAACTGCTGGACTCAATCACAGGTGAGGGCCAAGTGTGGAACACGGCAGGTTAACTTGTTTCTCTCAGTCCTTGAACAAGCGTGCTACTATGTTATCCAGCCCAGCAAATTTATTACACAGCAATAGTTCAACAAGATGTTTTTTTTCCGTGATATTTTGAAGAAAAATTAATTATCACATTTGAAGTATCTTGTAACAACAGGATTTTTGCATGTGTGGTACTAGTGATAGTGAAATAAGGCCCACAATGACCCATTGAATGGAGCAAGAGACCATTCTCTGCCTAAATATTGTTTAAAATAGAGTGTTGCTTTGTATTATAATGTATATACGTGTGTATATTTGTAATATAGTATTTCATATTTTAAATGGATGTTTATATAAACTGATTAATATAATATATTACAAATATTTTCTTTTTTTTTCTTTTTTATAGTAGATTTGATATATTTATCTATTGTATATGGAATCATTTCAAGGAGAAACTAATAATTGAATAGTGGAAACTGCATCCCACAATGCACCTGGCCCATATTCAGCACATCTAGGCTGCGGCCTTGTTTGGTCAATCTCCATCTCTTCTGTCAGCGTTGTTTCCCACATTTTCCCTTTCACTTCACATCCACCTGATCCCCCTTGGCTGCCTCCACAAGGTCCAGAATTCAATCTGTGCTTCCAGGAAAAATCTCCTGCTTCTGGGTAACACTGCAGCACGCTCTTTATACGTTGCTGGGAAATCCATAAGGCTGCTATAAAATATCTGAATATGGATCTAACTAAACTTAACCTGCACAAGTTTATTTAGACCAGCATTGCAAATCTCAAAGCAAGTAAAGACAACTTTAGCAAAACTTTTCTTTAAAAATAGTATTCGTTATATAAGCAATTGAGCCTTTGCACATTTTTGGTGGCTGCACTCCACTGTCGTACTGTGCAGATGTAGACAGACAGGTTATTATTGACTTTAAGAGAGTAACCTTTGAGGCCCGGAGAGAATATGAATTATGCAATGAAGCCACATTAGTTAAAGAGCACAGTGACTGATATTTATGATGGGCAGATATTGATGGAAGGAAGATATGGGGGGAGGAGGGAGAGATTGGAGGGAGACTAAGGATATTTGATTTTGCGTTAGATAAGCTCAGTGGATAAGCCTCCATGTTAAGCAATACATTCGACAGAGCGAGCAAACTCAAATCTGCGGAAGTCAAAGAAGTGTGCATCAGCTGTGCTCAAACTCATGTAACGGACATTCTGCTCTAATTCACACGTGATTCACCACATCTATACGCAATACGATGGCCACATTCACTCAATGCACTCTTGCATAAATCACAGTTTACCTCACGCAAAGGTAATTAACTCATATGTATCTTTAAAAACTTGCTGTTGTTACTAACTAAATCATTAAATGTCATACATTATAACACCACAAACTATATTTTTGATGAACCACTACACTCTTATGCTGACAGTTACTAACTCTGTCTTGGGGCTGTCATATATTTACGATTACTACGGTAAAGGCACTTTTCTATCAGATTAAAACCTGACACAATGTTCTGGGAACTGTCACAGTTGTATTGACTCACCGTTGGAGTATCTTATCTCTTACATCAGTGACAAATGGTGTGTTTGAAACTAAAGATTAGATTATTGTCAGGATTGGGAAAGGCTCACTATATGATAGCCCTCATTCATCAAAATGGATTGCAGCCTTGGTGGGTATAAACAGCATGACATTACACACCAATGTGGTCACAGTTTGAGCCAAGCATTTACAGTTATTGAAAACAGATAGAGGCATATGAGTTTGTGTGGTTAGCATGCACAGATTATATGTACATCCCACTTGGATTGGGTTTGCGTTTGGCGCATGGTATAGAGAGTATGTGCTGTTCTTACATGCTAGAAATTCATTTTTGAATGCTTGCAATAAGGCTGTCAATTGCATGCTTAACAATATTAATGATTAATAACATGTATAATCTGTATTAATATGTTATATTTATAAATATTTAATTACCAAAATTAAAAATGTGGTTAGTTTTCCTACCACTAGCGTAATTCAAGAAATATTTTGAAACACCTTTTTCAAAATTTAACTATCTTGACTAGGTATTTTTATACTATATATTCAATAATATATAAATAAGATAAAAGTACATTGACTCCTGATTCGGTGCTTTACTAATCTACTACAATGCAATGTCTTTAAATAATCTTCTTTAGGGGCATTTCCCCTAAATTTGCATATCATGTAATTAATTTAATTAAAATGTTTAATCATTTGACAGCCTTTGTTTCCATGAGATGCTGTAGACTGAAGGACATATAAAATATATTTATTTTGTAACTGCACAGCAGCGAGTGTGAGGGACCTCAGTTAAGCTAATAAAACCAGAAACTCCACAAGACCAGCAGTCCATGAGGTCAGGGAAGCAGAGCAGGAAGTATGACATCATCACTGCGCTCTGTTCCGCATGAGCGACGCCGGTGACCCCGCTGGTATTACTGCTCTAATAGAACATTAGGAGATGATAAAATTGCAAATGAACAAGCACAGGAATAAATTTGTCATGTTATTACAGGCCTGGCTTCCTTGTAAATGTGCAGACGCCATTGCCTTAACATTCCAGATGTGACCCGGGCCTTATTTCATTTTTTCAGCAGTCCCCTTCCTAATGAATGTATATCATATTACCAGCCACCATAATTTACACACAGGAACAGATTCAATGTCCGGTGCACATTAATGTGCAGGCTGGCCCTAACGGTGCTGTGCTGGGGGCTATTTGATATTATATTCTTCGAAACACTACGCCTGGGGTTGTTTTGCTTGCACACATTCGCATTTATACGTGCTTATGTATTACTATGAATGTATATATACATCTCAGCTTTCACGTTGATGGAAAACAAGGCTGGAAAACACCTGTCAGGGTGCTAAAGACACTCTGAATGGGTCGAAGCAGAGATCGGGTCCTCGTAGCTCATAGCCGTACTGAAGGAGCGGAGAAGGGGGGAGGATTGAGCATGGGTTATGATAGCTCTGACTGATAGACAGCTATACAGACGCGCAGATCCGAGATCAGGTTTCTTTCCTGTTTACCGCTCCTGGCTCCCTGCTCGGCCCTTACTGGAAGCCCTGCTACTCACCCAGGAAATGGGTTCTGCTTCCAGACACAGGGCCACCACACACGGCCCATGCTAATAGTATTTATTTGTTTATCTGGACAAACTTTTGGCCCCTTCCTTATTGGATTTGCCCTCTCAACAGATCTCTCCCCCACCCCCTAATATCGTGATGACAGGAGATCGATAGGTAAGGACGAGACATTCTAACAAAGGTGAGCGAGTGCGAAAAGGAGAGAAGTAGAGGAGAGGCATACTGGATAAATGACACAGTGCCGGTGCAGCAGGGGACCAAGCCATGGACTAATGCTTCCCATCCCTTATGTTCTTCCACCATCCCGCCAAGAAGAGGGTAAAGGAGAAGAGAGCCCGTCGGAGTCACACATCCATACTAAAGCACCACTTTAGGCCTCCCCAGGCTCCCGTGCTTCTCTCAATCATACAGCCCAAGCCCGGGTGAACAGAGACGGGCGCCTCCCCCGCGAAGCACCCCTAACGAGGGGTTAACGCAGTACCAGAGCTCCCATTATTGAGTGAATTTAGCACCTTGGACAGCGCACTAAAAATCTTTATTGCTTTGCTGACCCCCTCGTCATGTTCGTGTCTGTGTGTTGCATCTGGGGCCGCCGGGGGGAGGCGGAGGGGGCTGATTGAAAGGCAATATGTCGGCTGGCAGGCAGGCACACATGCTCGGGGGCTTGTTCGCAGTGAGGGTTACACACCGAGGGTGAGAACAATTTTCTGGTTGTCGCACTGCGAGCTTATTTCCTCAGCACCGGCACATTAACTTTTAAAAAGGGTTCCACTGGAGCTTCAGGGTTTAAAAAAAAATGAAGAGGAGAAGAGGGCTTGGAAGAAAGGAAATGAATACACAGTGTAAAGAACACTGTAAATAAATGTTTAATGTGTGAAAAGGATGGTAATAAATAGGTTTTCGGTTATGGAAGTGAAAGTCGATTACCTGGAAGGAAAATAGTGTTACTGTAGGTCTTGCCTCCTGCGGAGCAGTCGTTTGCATGTACTAACATGCATGTATTTGCTTTAAATATGTTTGTATTCATGTATTATACATGGAAACGGTGGCAGTATTGTTGGTAGGAAGAGCTAGATGAAGTACGGGACTGTTAAAGTGTTTTCTAAGATGTAAACTCTCTAAAAATGGTAGGGGAGTTGTGGTCAAGGATATCGGCTAGCAATTCAAAGGTCGCATGTTCAAACCCTGTCAGGGGCGATCTATGATCTGAAGAGCTACGTTAGCATTTTGCCCTTTAGCAAAGCACTTAACCTGATGTTGTTCCAAAGGGACTGATCATGCAGTAATTGTACTGTAAGTTTGTTTGTGCCTGTCGAGTGTCAAGTAACCAAATAGACTAAAAAAACTGAATGCAATGTTGGCTTAATAAATAAAAAGAAACATTGCTTTCTAAACATTCTTAAAATGCTTAATTTCATAAAAAATAATGGCATATGATATTAAGACTTGTTTTCAGAAAATGTCTTGAAATATGTTTTTCTTTTTTCCCATTTTATCCATTATTTTATTCCATTTTATCAGTTATATTATCATCAATTGTCAAGTAAATTGATCTAGTGAAGATTATGTTTTGTGCATTTGGCATCAAAATTGACATGGAAAGCTAAAGTGCCACATTAATCTTTTCTGTCTTATAGGAGGTGATTCTGAAGAGGGCAGCAGACCTGGTGGAAGCTTTGTATGGCATGCCACACAATAATCAGGTGAGATTCAATTGAACACAATGAAACTTCAAACCATAAGCACTCAGATACAAACAGGGCCTCATTCAGTATCCATGAATATACATGTATTTGTGCATAAATCTGTTTAGGTGCATTTTCATGTAGAAATCACAATTAAAAAATAATGTGTATAATGTACTCTAAATTTACTATGACATTTTATAATTTTTAGAAATCACATTCTAAAATTTGAATCTAATCTTAGAAATAAGTAATCTGTTAAGACAGTTTTTAAAAATATTTAATATTATTAGAATTTGAAAAACTAAATTCTAAAATGACTTATAAAAGTAAGATTTTGCTACACATCCTCTCAGGCAAGCGTGCATATGCACAAGAGAGTGAAAACTGTATAATTAGTAAAAGAGGCGCATTGTCTTATAGGATCAGTGTAAATAATGCCATGTTCCACATTTCAATGGTTTAATTGAGCAGCACAGTTAAGCATGTGTTCTCAGTTAAGGCCATTTTAGAGCTTTAAGGCCATAGAATTGTTCTCTAATATTCCCTAACATTTTCCCTCAACATAACCCCCCCAATGTAATTCCTCCAGAACTCTCTCTCTCATTGGTTTGAAGGACCACAAGGGCATCTTCAATGTTAGATCAGTTATGAACTGCGAGTGAGGGCATATGCTCATGGATTGAGAGCTGAGCATGAGTGCAGGGATGCTGAATTATTTAGGCTGGGCAGTGGATGGAGCATGACTCCAGTCATCAACCCACTCAAAGAGCTCTCTCTCAGGAACCCCTATCCCCCCCAACCTCCTCACGGTCCTGTCGTCTTTATGAGGGGAAATTATAAGACATAAATTTTCCATCAAAATGTGCAGCCCCCCCTTCCCCAGCCCCCAAAACTTGTGTGTCTGGGCTGACTATCAGATAAACACATCTTTCACAGACTCTCTTATTCAATCAGATAAACACATCTTTCACAGACTCTCTTATTCACTGATTCATATGATCTTATTTGACCAAGGTTTATTTTATCTGGCCGCTCATAAGTTGTCCGTGCTTAAAAATAATCATTTAAGAAAGAATTGCAGTGGGTATTTTTTGGTTTTTAAATAGTTGTTTAATATTTTTTAAAAAGTAAAATTTTCACTTCTATTTCTTGATTATTTATTTTTAATTTTTATTTTATTTCATTTTTTATGGTTATGGTTATTTATTTAGTCAAACCATTATTATTTATACTGAATGATTATTTGAAGGAGATATTTTTTTTCAGGCAGTTAGCTTAATAATACCCTTTTAATCGTTGATCCATTTTTGTGTTGATCCTGACAGGAGATCATTCTGAAAAGAGCAGCGGATATCGCAGAGGCGCTCTACAACGTCCCACGTGGACACAACCAGCTGCCAGGTCTGGCCAACAGCTCAGTCCACGCTGGCATGATGGGAGTCAACTCCTTCCATGGCCAGCTCGCTGTCAATGTCTCTGAGTCCGCACAAGGAGCCAATCAGGGTGAGCAGAGATGCCACCAATCTTATATTTTGACCATTCACTAAAAAGTGATTGCCTATGAGAGTTTGTGTTTGTGTGTGTGCAAAGAGAGATATTAAGGGCCGAATTCACTTGTGCACATGGTACTCTAGCGCACCTGCAACTTATTCTCTAACCACTCTCAATCCAGTTTAACCAGGTGCTAAATGCACTAAAATATGGCTCCAATGTTTTTAATAAATCATTGTCAGTTTTCCATTTGACTCCCTTTTATATAAGAGGGATTCTGTACCATCTCAGTAAAGTGTGCCAGATCACAGTATTCAGTAGTCTGCTGCGTCCTTCAAACCTTAGGCAAGTAGGTGAAAACTAGCGAGATATACAGCATACAGACAGATACAAGCGTTCAGCAATGCTCCCTGAACCTCCAGGCTCCTTTACCTCAGCATTCCTTGGCCTCTGTGACAGTGAATGATTTGTGTTAAGTCAGCAGTAATGTATCAGTCGTCTGATGAAAGGGAGAATGAATAGTAAGCAGAGCAGAGAAGAGCGCTGCCTTTGTACCAGACAGCAGGGACTCCTGGAACGAGAACTTCCTGCTGCTTTCACCCATGTCAGCGTTTAATGTCCTGATGTATATTTATAGTCCATATCCTCCTCCTGTCCTATCTGCCTCCATATGTCACTGACACACAGATCTTTTTTTAAGGAATAGTTCACCCAAAAATTAGATTTCTGTCATCATTCATTCATCCTAATGACGTGTATGACTTTATTCCTACCGTGTAACAAAAGAGGAGACGTTTAGTAGAATGCTCACAGTGCTCTTTTCCATACAATAAAAGTCAATGATGAGCAGGAGCTGATTCTGTTCATTTCTAAATAAATTCTCTTTCTTTCCTATTTTTTTCCTCATTATATGTGTGTGTGTTTTAGGTTTCAGTCGAAACACAAGCAGTGTATCCCCTCACGGTTATGTACCCAGCACGACACCCCAGCAGAGTAGCTACAGTACCGTCTCTAATAGTATGAATGGATACGGCAACACAGGCATGACCACGCTGGGAGGGTCGCCCAACTTCCTCAATGGCTCTGCTGCCAACTCTCCTTATGCCAGTGAGTACTGATCCTCTCTGTGTCTGTTTTTCTCTCCTTTTTTTAAATTTTTTTAAATTACCATTACCATTCTTTTTTCTTTTTTTTTTTAAAGAAATTGTTACTTTTATGCAGCAACACATTCAGGACAATTAACTAAAGGCTTTTAGATTGTTACAATTATTTCTATTTCAAGTAAATGCTGTTCTTTTGAACTTCCTATTAATCAAATAATCCTGAACAATTATAACAAATATAATTATAGGAAATGTTTCTTGAGTACCAAATCAGCATATTAGAATGATTTCTGAAGGATCATGTGACACTGAAGACAGTAATGTCTTCAAGTAATGATGTTGAAAATTCAGCTTGGTCATCACAGGAATAAGATACATTTTAAAATATATCAAAATGTAAAACGTCTCAGGTTACTTATGTAACCATGGTTCCCTGAGTAGGGAACGAGACACTGCATTCTCTAGGGGTCACTATGGGGAATGCCTCGTCGTGACCCGTGTCTGAAGCATATATTCAAAAAACACCAACAACATGTTGGCCGGCGACAGCCCATGACGTCACTACCAGTGCGACTATAGTATAAATAGTCGCTGGGAGAACACGTCATTCACTTCTTCTTCTGAAGCTTGCGTCCAAAGCATGGCAGGAAACTTAGAGGACGCAGTGTCTCGTTCCCTACTCAGGGAACCATGGTTACATACACTGAAAAACAATTTTTAATTCAGATAAACACATCTATATGAAATATTTTTTTCAGTGTAAGTAACCTGAGACGTTCCCTTTTTCAAGCGAACTTCAAACTGCGTCCTCTAGGGGTCGCTATGGGGAATGGTATACCCATGCCACCATGCTGCCATGCTGAGGGGAGTGCATGCCAGAAACCTATGGTGAGCACTAAGTACCAACTCTACCATAGCCATGGGAGTTGCCCCTAGGACGTTATACGGCTGTCCGTGACATTATCCCCTACGGCCAAAAGCCTAGGCTACATACCCCAAAAAACTTACCTGTTGGGGCCAGACTCCTGGGCCCGGGGTAGAGCTCAAGGCTTGGAATCAGGAATAGATTCCTTTAAGGGGATACGACCAAGAGCCTAGCATCATACTAAGCCTTGGCCTGTCACACAGGGGCTACCGCTTGCTCTGCATGAGCTTGCTGAAGGAACTGTCTCAACAGACCCCTAGTAGCAACACCCTGTTAAAGTAGGTATCCAGAGGATACAAAGGTGGAGTGGTGCCCAAGGTGGAACTGGGTGGAGTGGTGCCCAAGGTGGAAGTACTAGCATGCAAACTTACCACAGTGTGAATTTTAGAAAGTGTACAAAGACTTCACGTGCACACTTACCATAACATGTATTTAAAAATACCGTTCTAAGGGGCCCTCGTGGCACTCTGAAATAGCTGCCCATAGATGGAAATGGTGCATCCCAAAACACTATGTTTGAGAAGTCATCAACTCGATTTTAGAAAGTGTACAAAGACTTCACGTGCATACTTACCATAACATTGATTTTAAAGATACCGTCCTAAAGGGCTCTCGTGGCACTCTGAAAGAGCAGCCCATAGATGGAAATGGTACATCACCAGAACAAAATGTTCGAGAAGCCATCAGCTCAATCTATGGTAAAAGGCTGGAATGGCTAGCAGTAAGTTACCTAGCTGAGGGAGGCTTAGCCAAAAAACTCAGCGCACCAGGGAGGCAGAGGAAGGGCCTAGTTCGCCTGATGTTGCCGGTTCCAGGTGCTCTGGGAAAACAGAGAACTCAACTCTCATGTGAGAGGAGAACTCCGAATTCAGAAAGGAGTAGCGTGCTCATAGGCAACCCTTTGATAAAGGGGAGCACTGCTAAACACTACCACGAGAACAGCCAACTCCTCAGAAAGGGAGAGAATTCAAACGCTCGAAAGAAAGCACCATGCTCACAATAACCCTCAATGGTGAGGGGAGCGATGCTTCAAAAGTGTGTCAACAGAGATTGTCAACCACTCACACTGGTTGAGTGGAGCCCAAGGCGAGTACCGGGGTCTAAGCCAACTCAGAGAAAGGGAACGAGGCTAATAACGAGTAACCCTTACCATACAGGATTTCAGAAAGTGTGCAGAGTCTTAGCATGCACACTTACGACTATGTGGATTTTCGAAAGTGCGCAAAGTGCTCAGCGTGCACACTTACCACCATGTGGATTTCAGAAAGTGCACAAAGCTTAAGGAGCACTGCCTGAGACCGCATTTCACAAGAAGGTTCTTGCAAATGCCACCTATACTTCCCACTCGATGTCTCAGCAAGAGGGGGTATCCTGGTGACTAGGAAGCCCCTCAGGGCGACCTAGATACAGCGTACCAGACAAGGCAGCCTGAAAGCATAAGCCCAGCTTGGACATCCAGGAAATTTTGCAATGCCCTGCCGGGGGCCTGATGATCAAGAAGGCTCCCGCAGAAGCCTGTGATCTGACCGCATGATCCAAGAACCATGAAGCCGGAACCAGGGCTATCTTACCGACTGGATACAACATCGACGAGTGAGGTAATCACTGCAAGTCGAGAACCTGGTTTCTGAATCCAGCAGAGGGGGTGCTCACCGAGGACCTACCCTCGAAAAGGACAGAAACACACAGGTCCTGGAAAACACTGCAAAGAAAGCTCACAGATGGAATACACACAACCACCAGTGCATTAAATATATATATTTTATAAAAAGGGATCGTACTCACCCACCATGGTTCCCGCGCAGGAGCCCTGTTCAAGAAGTGACCCGAAGAAGCCTCTAGTCCAGACCATCAGTAAGGTAGTTACTATGAAGCCATAGAACCAACCAAAACATCATAGGTCAGCATAGGAGATTGTAATGCAGGAAATTCCTACCTAACCTTGGTCAGATGGAGAGATGGTGGTTACAGGGGAATTAGGAAGGGGAAGATAAGGGCAGATGTTAAACCCCCCGAGGGAAATGAGTAGATACTCAAGTATCACTCTGATCCGGACGAAAGCGCTGACGCCTTGTCTGGATCACATCCCTTAGGTCTTGCCTACCTCCCTTTGACCCGCGATTCCTCCTACCCCTACCCGCAGGCGGGGGAGGAGCGCAAGCCACGACACTAGCCTTCTGTGCCCGTCTCTGATCTTCAGACCGAGACGAGACAGGACCCCTGGGTTGTTCGTGCTCAGACCTGGACCTTCGTGGAATTAAGGATTTGAAGGCCGCTGAGCGCGCCTTCGCCTCCCTGAATTCTCAACCAACGTCTCGACGGAGGTACCGAAAAGTTCGGAAGGTGAAACCGGAGCATCGAGAAGAAAACCCCTCTTTTTCTTCCCGATATCTGCCAGTTTCACCCACAGATGTCTCTCCGTTACCACCATAGCCGCCATGGACCTGCCCATAGCAGAGGCGGCCTGCTTAGTAGCACGGAGAGCGAGATCTGTGGTGCGGCGCAACTCAGCTACCTCATCGGGAGAAAGGCCCTCGCCTATATCCAGGTCTTTCAGTAGATCAGCCTGATATGCCTGACGCAACGTCACTTTCTTGGCCCGCTTCCACGGCAAGTCAAGCCTCGTTGTGGTGCGATCCATAACCTCCAATAGCTCATCATACGCAGGGCAGGAGAATTGGGAGGGCTCAGCCTCAGCCTCTTCACCCTCCTCAGACATCTCCTGCTCTTCCTGGGCCGAACCCAGCAGAGCACTGGCCCCTGGGTCAGACGATGTTAGGGAAATAACATCATCCTCCAGCAGCACTCTCTCATCCACAGCCGACGAGTGCGAGAGGGAAAGCCCCTCTTTAAACTCATCGGCCAGATCCACCTGCGATCCCCACGTCCTCATTCTCCGAGCAAAAAACAGTCAATGAAGACGAAGAAGAGAATGACGTGTTCTCCCGGCGCCTATTTATACTATTTATACCGGTAGTGTCGCCGGCCAACATGTTGTTGGTGTTTTTTGAATGTATGCTTCAGACACGGGTCACGACGAGGCATTCCCCATAGCGACCCCTAGAGGACGCAGTTCGAAGTTCCCCAACTCAGGGAACAGTTGTTTTGAAATGTGACAATATTTCACAATATTACTGTATTTTAACTGTATTTTTGATCAAATAAATGCAGCCTTTGTGAGCATAAAAGGTTTCTTCTTACTGACCCCAAACATTTGAACTGTAATTGCATTCTAAACATAAACTATAGTAACATTAATGCATCTTACACTTGTATCATATTTCGCCTAGACCACCAAGTAAGTCAGTTCTGCCACTGGAGCCTCTTCAAAAAAATGAAGTGCCCCTTGGCTAGAGACATAAGTTAGATCAGCAGTCATAGCTATTATTATGTGTGTGTGTGTGTGTGTGTGTCTTTAAGAGCAGAAATCAAATCCCAGCCACTCTTTTCTTCAGTCATGATCAGACGCTGTCTATAATGCTTAGCCATTCGTATAACACCAATCTTCTCGCGCGGCTTCTAAATTAAAGCGTCTTAATTAAATCAATAAACTAATTGCAGGAGAAGCAATTCAACTTCGGTACTTTGATTCCGTGATGTTAACAAGTATTTTAACAGGCTCACTGACTCCATGCTGACACTTTCAATCAATGCGAGAGAGCAGGCTTTGTGGGCTCCAATTTTCATTAATTGATTAGTTAGGCCTTCATAAATGGATTATGACACTATCAGGAGAATTTACTTGGGAAAGTGCCATAAAATTTAAGTGCAGAATAATAACAACAATAAAGGTAGAGCAGGATATAAGAGAGCAGCTGAAATACGACAGGAGTAATTGTAAAATCGTTGAGGAGGAAAATGCTCTTAGGGTATTAATAGACAAAAGGAGAGGCGGTAGAGATGGGACAGGGGAGGGACCTGTGCTAATGTTGTTCTGAGAGGAGCAGACCATGCATCTGTGGAGCACTGTGAACCTGCAGTCAAGGAATACTATATATAAATATATATATATATATATATATAAAATAGCATAGTATAATTATACTATTATTCTAAAATTCTAATAGCATTGTCATAAGGCTGGATCATAACAGTATTTGCCTATACTATCAGAGGTATAGGTCTATAAGGTATGCTGTGATCCACCCTAAACCCTTCCCCTCTCTCGTTCATTCCCGTCCCTCAGTTGTTCCTTCCAGTCCCACCATGGCCTCCTCCACCAGTCTTCCCTCCAACTGCAGCAGTTCCTCAGGCATCTTCTCTTTCTCTCCGGCCAACATGGTGTCTGCAGTCAAACAGAAGAGCGCTTTTGCTCCCGTCGTGCGGCCCCAGGCCTCACCGCCCCCCACCTGCACCAGTGCCAATGGAAACGGCCTCCAAGGTGAGAGGAACAGCAGAATATAAAGCTTGACCTGTATAAGTATACTGTATATTCACACATCCCTTCAAAAATGTTGGGGTCCGTAAGGTGGTTTAAGAAGTCTCACAAAGGCTGCATTAATTTGAACAAAAATACAGTTATATTGTGAAATACTTTTCTATTTTAATATATTTTAAAATAATTTATTCCTGTGATGGCAAAGCTGAATTTTCAGCATCATTACTCTAGGGTCATATGATGCTTCAGAAATCACTCTAATATGCTGATTTGCTGCTCAAGATACAATTATTATCATTATTAATGTTGAAAATGTTGTGTTGCTTAATATTTTGATGAAAACAGTGATCCTTTTTTCAGGATTCTTTAAAGAATAGAAAAATCAAAAGAACAACATTTATTTAAAATAGAAATCTATTGCAATAATGTAAAAGTCTGTACTGTCACTTTTGATTAATAGTGTGTCCTTTTTGAAAAAAAAGTACTTCTTAAAATAAAAATCTTACTGATCCAAACTTTTAAACAATAATGTGTGTATACTCTTTTATATGGATTTTGCTGTGCAGTGTTGTTTCTAAGCACACCAAGTGAGCTGCCTCCAAAATTACAATAAGCTAATTATGCTGCCTTCGAAGACACCTAGTATTGCCGACTTTTTTGTCAATGCAGAGCACTGTTTATATGACGCAAGGAATCTGTGCCTATGTAAAGCTTTCCAAATAGTCACTTATGAGGTTGAAAGGCATCTGTCTATATAGGCATTTGGCAGCGATGCAACTCACTTGTTTTGAAACCGAGCTGAAGTGTCTGATCTACAGCCTTCTAACACTTAGACAGCTGTCAGTTTGTCCTAACTTGTGGTAATCTGTTTTTATATTTGCTTCTCTGACCCAATTCCTATTTTTGAACTTAAAAAATAACTCTCTTTCTCTCTGTTTCCATCATCTTCTTTCCCCTTCCCCTGCTTTCTCCCTCTGCTTCCAGTAGATCAATCTTTTGTGGACTCTAGCAAGTACTCCACCGCCGGCTCCCTGCAGGGACTGGCCTTCTCCTGAAGTATGTTA
This sequence comes from Sinocyclocheilus grahami, assembly GCF_001515645.1. Classification (NCBI taxonomy): domain Eukaryota; kingdom Metazoa; phylum Chordata; class Actinopteri; order Cypriniformes; family Cyprinidae; genus Sinocyclocheilus; species Sinocyclocheilus grahami. The sequence goes on from NW_015505509.1 coordinate 611,309, forward strand.
CACCTGTCTCACACTCTTTCTTCATCATCCTCTCTTTCTGTCCATGAAGTCATCCATCAGCATGACTGTCAGAGCATCCTCTCCTTTCATCCTCCTTCGTTCTCCTCACTTCTGCTCGGTCACTGGGGGCCTGCTGCACATCTCGAAGAGCATGCCATATGTGTTTCATTTCCTGCCTGACTTCCTGTTTCCTGTGTCAAATCCTCCTCAGAGTTTGTTTGTGTTCGCTTGTGTTTGTCAGTTAACTAACCATAAGTCTGTTAACATCCACTAACATAAAAATTCTAAAAGGTGAATTTCAAGAAAAAATGTATGGATGATATTTATACCCCAAAATATTTAGGACTATTAAGATTTTCTGCATTGTGACATTATTTTCATGATTTATGGGGCACATTTCCCCATAAATTTGTAATATTGAAAAATCTCATTCTCATTACTTTCATAAAGTAATAAAGTAATCCTGGCCATTTTGTTTTATTAAAATCAGCCTAAAAATAAATTTAAATAATAAAATTAAATAATGCAAATAAATAAATACGTGTATGTAATATATACTGACAATTACAAACAATTACAGAAGGAGAAAATGACACCATGTAAACAAAATGTTAATGGTCCTAAAAATATGTTTTATTTTTCATCCACATTATATTATTAATATTATTATTTATTTTAGTTTCAGTTAAGGTAAAAATACCTGGTAAATTTGTTCAGTTTTTTGGAGATTCAGCCAAATAGTAGCAGGCTACATAAAACCAGTTGTGTGACATTTATAAAGACACATGTTCATTGTTATCTGAAACAAAAGCCATAATCAGCTTCCTCTGATTTATGACAATTACTCTGCGCAGCATTTGGCCCTGGGTGTTGATCTGAAATATCTAGGCATCCACAGTGAGACAATATTAAAGTAATTGAGCGTTTGAGGCAGACATCTCTTATCTGCGAACGTGGAGTGCTTCCTCTCCGTATGTTGATATGCACTCAGCACTCTGACCCAATGACCGACTGTCGGTCACCACTCATTTTTTTTTTTCATTAAAAATGAGGCAGAGACACTCAGGAAATAACCCAGGAATTAGAGATGAGGGACCAGCGAGAGAAAATCAATAGGAAGCCAATATGTTACATGAAAAATCTGGTGCGGTGATGTGGCCTGCTGAAAGTGGGGAGCGATGGAGAGAGAAACCCGGCTCAGTGCTCATGGGACTTCCTTCTTCTTGGCCAATAATGAATAGAAGTGATACTAATGTTTGACTGAACATTGTTTAATGTTTGAGAGCAAAAATTATTTATCTAAGCTCAAGCTATTTTTGTTTAGGTGTTGGCAAGCAAGTTCATTTGGGTCAGAATATGTATACACTGCATGCACTTTTTATTAGCATAGCTGTTTGTATGTAATTTGTCTCGTAAAAATAATGTCCCCATAAATGTGTGTCGGTCCCCATAGGCACATGAAGTAAACACTGAGTCGCTCATCAAAATACAGACGAAACACTACACGGTCAAATAGAAACTGCTTTAAATGACCTGTTTTTATTCAAGTCAAATATATTATTTAATATGACTGGATTATACTGGATTACCCCAATGGAAGTCATTTTTAAGAGTAAAAATAGCTCCAACCACATGCATACACGGAGTTTGTCCTCTACGCTCTTCATGTAAATGCAAAATCCCTCCAACTGTAAGAATATCCTGACCGTCTTCTCCGAACCCGTGGAGCTTTGTCCTCATGGGAGAGAAGCATTAGCTAATGCGTTGCGAAGCCGTCCTATAGTGTTATCACTAATTGGATTGATGAATTGTTCATATAATGGCTCCCTGATGGGGAGACTGATATACAGCCTGTAAAGCAAGTCACTATTTATCCTGACAATGACTCCAATTAAACACGGACGACCTGCAACCTTAGGTGGATCATACGGAATAAAGATTATCCTCACCCACTCACAGGGAATTGTACATCCTTCTGATTAATGTACAGCTTCGGTGTGATCGAAAGCACAGAGAATTATGGAATATACTACTGCATTCGTTTAGTCTCTCCATCCCTCCTTCAGTTGATAGAAGCCATATTTTACCCTGTTGTTTGGATGTGATCCATGAGCATTGTCTTTAGTTAACCCTTACGTTTCTATGCATAGATTCATTTTTCAGTAAGCACATCAGGATTAAAATCCTTAATTAAAACTAAAACTCATTTTAAACACACACACACACACAAGAAAATTTGACATTTTGGGCAACTAATGGAAATGATTTTGATCATTTGTCCTAAAATTACTAACTTGAAATAAAATGGAACTACAATGAAAACTGAAATAAAAATACATTCCAAAAATCCAAAAATAAATAAATAAATAATGAAACTAAAATGTATATGAAAACTGAAAATATATAAATAATACTAAAATAACACTGAACTGTATTGTGATTTTCAGACATATAATGGGAAGTCAGCACAAAGCAATACAATATTTCTTTCTCTCTTTGTCTTATTTGTTCATATCATTTGAGTACGACGTGCTTTCCAGATGCTTTTGGTTTTGTTGCATGACAGATGAAACCAAACAATCCCATGTCTCACTCTCTTTCTCTCTCTTTCTCTCTTCTCATGACTATAGCGATCCCAGGGATGATTGTTCCTCCCATGTAGGGGCTCCTGGGCCGCTGAAGAGGCACATTTGATTTCAGCTCTCGCCAGAGAATCTACTCTCTGGGCTGAAGGCAATTTCTGGTGGAGGAGACATGAAAACTGAACTTTTAAAACTCAGGCCTTTTGACAAAGGAATCTCATTTTATGGGAAGAAAGTGTTTGTTTGCTTTTGTTTTTAAGCCAATTTCTGGACTGCTGTACCGAAGGACTTTACCCCCCGTGTTTTGCCCATGCAGAAAGGAGAGATGGAACTCCTTTTCATTTTGTTCATGGGCTTTTTGGATGAATTTATTGATCACATGCCTTTTTTACAGACTGTATCACACAAACCTGACACTTTAGGAGCGGGTGTATCCGTAATGTTTCTGAGAGCAGCGACGGGCAACAGCACAGATCTCTGTTAATACTGACCAGTTTTTAAATAAATAGACACATTGGTGCAAAATCCAAATAAGAACAACGGCCAATTGTTTGGACACAGAAAAGAAGAGGGGAGGTTGTTTTGTTTTTTTTTGTCCCAGAGAGAAGCCAACAAATAGTTTGCCATAATGTTGTTTGTTTTCATACAAAATGAAATTGTAGCGCCATACTCACTTCCCTATTGTTTTTATTTTTAAGCATAGAGTCATACAAAGCATCTGGGTACCAGCCGGTTTGAATGGCTATGATGTAGGAAAGTTATTTAAGAGTTATTAAATGCTGTCATGCTGTAATTTTTCAATGTCCAGATCCATCCTCAAAGAGAAGAAAAATTGACCCAATTTCCACAACAAATCAGTATTTATGTTCTTGCAAATATTTGCTGCTAAATAGAGCAGAGATATGCAGTAAACAGATGGACTGAAGGAAAAAGACCTCAGTTGCCATGCCATTTAAATAAAAAAATAAAAAACTTTTGAATTGTATGTGTGCTCAGAGAATGTGCTGATTTGTTTTTCTTTTTTGTTTTTGCTTTGTCTATGAAAAAAATGAAACTGTGATATATACATTTTAATGTGTTTGGTTTGCTGTGTTTGCTAGTGAAGGATATAGGTTAAATGAAGTATAAGAAGAATACTTTTTCAGAGTGCCGACTGTTAAAGCAACCCGTTTTTCCTTTTTTTGTGTGTTTCTTTGGCTTGTTTTGGGGGACATGACTTGAATTAGCAAAGTATTTTCATGTTTAGACCGCACTGTATGAAGAATGCTTTCCAAATGTGTCAAACACCCAACATACAGCAGTTTGATTGGCTCACTTTGGTAGTCGTCTATTTTTGTACATATTCTTTCTGTTGCCATAGTCTTTGTTTTATTTGTATTTATCTCAGAATGGCTTAAGGCAGCTCATAATAACACTGACGATCGGTTCATTGCATAAGTTACACAAAATCTCACCAACTTCAGCAAACACAAATCATGGATTCTGGACAAAAAGAGGGGAGTCTCTGTAAAATATCCATATAAATAATGTATGTATATCCAGATTGTGTATATTGCTTTTCTCCCCATTGTGGAAGGTTTTTTTGTGATTGTTTGTCCATCTGTTCGCTTTCATCATTGTCTTTATTGTTAATGTTTTTGTTTGAATTTAGGTCCATGTTTTGTATCATGTCAAGCTTCCCTTTTTTTTTTTTTTTTTTTTAACTAAGTTTTACTCATAAAAGGCCATTGTCTATTTTTGTATAATTTGTAAGTTAAAAAGCAGTTGTTTTCCTTTTGGAATTTTTTAATGTATGGCAAAAAAGTAGCATCTCACAGCATTTAGTTATGTAGATTTCAAAAAAAAAAATTATATATATATATAAATATATGATGAATTTATAAATCTATATCTTTTCTTTGAGGCTTACAGAACCTGTACTATTGTAATAATATGCATGGGCTCTTCTCTGAGAGTGATGGTTTTATTTTGCGTGTCAAACCTTGAAGGACGTTTCTGATGAAGTTTTAATCTACGTTCTTTTTCGTCTTTTCTTTCCTCTTTTATTTATCTGATTATTTATGCCTGCTTATAGATCTGTCTATTTCATTCTCTCTCTCAAGTATATCAGTACCAGCAGTACAGATGCCTTAAAAATGCAAACCCATAAGCGTACAATCACTTGTACAGACTTCACAACCACCACTACCAGTGACAGTAGCCACAGAGTTCCTTAAGGGATTTCTTTCCAGAAAAAAAGCACAAATCGGTCTGTTTTACCTAAAGCGAGGAGGGTTAAATTAATTATTTGTCCTTTTTCTGTTGTTTGTATTATGAAGGATAATGAGAAGGAACTTGAAGGATTATAAAGAGAGACTATATGATTTATATTTTATGTGTAGCTAGTGCCATGGGTTGCACTTTCTCGTTAATTTAAAGCAAAAGGCTGCCTTTTTTCATTCGTTTATGTCTGCTGCGTTCTTGAGAGGGGGAGAAGCTCAAAGCCATATTCTACAGTGTCACCGTTCACTCTGAGGGGACGTGGAGGTGCATGTGAACCTGCATGTTTTGGGTCATGCCATAGCACTTTGTAAGGTACCGTTGATGAATATCTCACCCTGAGCAAAGTGACTCGATATCAGAGCACAACGCCTTGCCCCCGGAGCTGAGGTTCTGACTCCCAGTCTGTAACGCTGTGACTCGAGTCTAATTCTACTGTCAGCCGAATCGGCCCTCGATGATCGGTCTTCAGGGCTCTTTCATGAATGGTTTAAGTGTTGTCTTCTGTAATGTGTGTCTGCAGTCTGCCATCTGACAGAAAAATGGCTTTTAATATGCTGATGTGTGAGAACTTTTTATCAGAAATGACTGATGATAGACCCTTCATGATGTTTTTCTTTTCCATATGTGGCTTTGTTAGCGGCTCCATCGCAATGAATAAGATGGACTCCTTATAAAACGACAAGCATTTGATAGGACACAAGACTCGAACCAAAAAGCTGGCCTCCTTTTTTCCTGCCTCCTATTCTTGTGTTTGTTTGTTTAATTTTTAAATGTTTTTTTTTTGACTGGATACACACTGAACCGTTCTATTGATAGGAAAACTCGAGACAAAAACTACTGTATAGATTGTTATCATTTTTGATGAAAGCTGTAAAATAACTTTTCAAAGTTCACAATATTAAATTAAAGTTACTTCTTGTCTGTGATTTTTTTTTTCGGAGTGTCTTTTGTCTTCCTTGAGCCTTTCTTCCAGAAGCAGGTGTTTGGGGGCATGTTAGGAAAATAGATGTTACAAAAGTAACCCAGCATGTTATTTTTGTGCCATCTTATTGCCAACAGATGTCTGATTGTTCGTTATCTCCGGGGAATGATCTCTCCTTGGGCCCAGCCCACTTTCCTTCTACCCCAACCCGCCAATTCCCCTTAAAGTAGCACATTTTAATTAGCCCCATTCATTAAATTATTATATACCTGATAGCATAATGAATGTGGGCTCAGACTTTCGCAAACATGATAATGATGGGCTCAACTTATTAATTGAACTGCACGTTGCAATTAAATTGACTCATCATTTGCATTTACGGTCATCAGCAAAAATTAATCTCTCTCTTTTTTTTGCATATTTAATTTAAGATGCTCTTGATCTGATTAGCTTGTAAAAGTCACTGGCAAGATTCTGCTGACCCGATTACATGAGGGCAAACTCCACCTCAGCTTAAAAGAGCTTCATATGACCCTGAAACATTAGTGAAATGCAAGTTTGAATTGTTAATATCTTAAGCCATTAAATCAAAATCTAGCACATGGTTTCAGTGGGAATTGCTGACGTTTTAAAGCCAGAATTGGTGGTTGTCTGTTTGCTGAAATAAAGAGAAGGCCACAAACGAGTTGAAATTATTTGATTTTTTTGGTCCCACTTTATATCAGGTGGCCTTAACTACTATGTACTTACATTTAAAGTAATATTTGATCCAATGCACTTATTGTGTACATACTACATGCTTTTACATTGTACTTATATTTAAAAAATACCTGCATGTAATTACATTTGTAATTAATTTCTGCACTTACATAATTACATTATTGACCCATCCCTTACACCTTATCCCATCCTTAAACCTACCAAATACCTCCAAACCCGTCCCTAACCTTACCCGTGTCCCACCTCAATAGCAGCAGAAGTGCTTTGCAATACAATAGGAACCCAATAAGTACATTGTACTTTTTTTTTGATGCAAGTACATAGTACTTAAGGCCACCTAATGTAAAGTAAGGTTATGATCCACAATGCACTGTTTAAAAAAAAGTTTTGTAATCAGTGTTGCCAAGTCAGCGGTTTTCATGTGGAATTGGGCTACTTCAACACTGTTGCCAGGGGTTGTTTTTCATGTCCGCAGGTTTAAGCGACCCCAATAACACGATATTTATCCCCTAAAAGGCAAATTTAACCAGTGGAACCCTGCCAAAAAATGTATATTTTACCGCCCAGAATGTGTTTTTTACCTGGGGACCCTCCTTGAAACGGGATTGGGCTAGTTTTGGGCTAGTTTTGAGTTGCAATTGGGCAGGTTTTGTTGTGAAAACCTGGCAACCCTGTTTGTAATGTAAAAATGTGATTAATATAAAGGCATTTAAATGACCTGGCTTTATTGATCAAAAATATTATTTAATTTGAATGCACCAACCTGAATACATTGCCAGTCAAACGTTCTGAATAAAAATAAGTATTTTAATATATTTTACATATTATTATTTTTATTATTCTCCCTCTCTTTTTCCTATTCATTGGTCAGACATGCCAGAAAGTTCAAGTCTGATCTTTGAATTCTTTATATTGCCACCTAGTTCTAATTTCTGAGTGTTTTGGAGTCAGTAATTGTCAGTTTTATGTCAGTATTTTTGTTCAGCTGGCTTCTGTATGGAGGTAAGATGGCAGAGCTTTGTACAGCCATTAGCTAATGGATTATTGAGAGACACGGCTGCCCCCCTCACCCCCCAAACCTTCAGTCCACACCCCGCAGTGAGGCACTTAGCAAACAAAGCCCACTTTGAACATTAAACATCACAAGTGAAGGATTACTTATCTCTCCTTCTCTCTCTTACTGTGTCTTTTTCTCTCTTTCTGTCACTCTTCCCACTCTCTCTTCGTCACAGATCCCAGGGGAAGACTGTCTGGGAGCTAATGTACAGGAATGAGTGATAGATGACAATTTGAACAGAGGTGTGTGAGCATCTCTCTCCACTTGTCATTGTTGACATTCGCTGACAGAAACTCTATAGAGCAAATCAGCCTCTTCCAGCATGAGCTGATTATTTTTATATGGCACTTATAAAGCATCAGAGTACTAAACACACAGAGGAAAATGTATATTTCTCAGAAGTTGCTCATTCAGTTCTCAGTGATGTCATTTAAGTAGCATCTTGTTTCTTAAAAATGAAAAAAAAAAAAATTGTGGGCCTAGAGTATAAGCAATAAAATGAATGGGGATACCAAAGCTCAGATAACTTGGTCTTGAAAGAAGTTCAATTTAAAACACATTGCTGTCTAGGAGAAACAATTGAGATGTACTAGATGCTAAAAGTCCTCATAAGCTTATATTGAAAAAAAATCCACAATGCTCATTTTATTTTATTTTATTATTATCATTATTATAATTTTTTTATAATCTGTCCATCTATCCATGGGGGGAAAAAGAATGATTTCCACAAGGTGCAATTTAAATAAATTGGGAATTTAAATTGAGTATTTCTGATTTTCTGACACTATATATTATCAACTATGTTTGAATTTTGTTTATGTTTAATATTTGTAATTATGTTTAATTATATATGGGACAAAATACTACCTAATATTAATGTTATGTAATATTAATATAAATAATTTGTTACATTGGAAATATTGTAAACATGCATGCTTTCCAGATATTCCAGCCAGCAGGTCCTGATGTAATCCATACAACATTATTGTGTATCATTCAATTATCATGCACGGAATGTTCTTTACTGCACAGATACATGCTCAAAAACCTTTCAGATTATACCTTAAGATAAAGACTAATACATGCAGGAATTACCTCAGCCCGCGCCAAATAAATAAATTAATAAATAAAGCAGATTGTCTCCAGCTCTTCCCATGAGCAGGGATAGAGGAGGAGAGGAGGGCTGAAAGGTATCTTTGAGAGGGAAAACAGGGGTCCCACTGGGGAGCTTGGGGAGAATGGAGAAAAGGAGAAAACAAGGAAAGAGCGAGACAAAGACGACGAATTGAAAAGACAGAAAAAATTTGAATGAATAAAAAGCCACAAGAGAGAAGAGGAGGACATGATACAGAGAGAAACTGAGAGCGAGCGAGTGAGAGGGTCCTCACAGTCCACTGAGAGAAGAGAGAGATACCAGAGATCAGAGAGGGATGTTCGAACCGATGCGGGAAGGCACCAAAAGAGAGAAGGAAATGCTGCCTGGTACCTGAGCGTGGGGGTACAGGTTGGGGGGTGGCCCTCCCGGGGGACGCAGGCCTGTCATCACACAACACAAAAACACTGCAGGCCGAGCCATGGGGATAGTAGGATGTGGGGAATAAGGGGTAGAGGGGGTTGGGACTGTGTTTCAGCCCAGGGGCCTCTTCAGGCACACAGATACTTCACACACAAAACAGCCACAATAATGCAGCGAATGCAAACCCAAATGTCCTTTACATGACTCTACTGTTCTACTCATCAGGTCTTCAAGAGATCATAAAGGACATGTAATGTCAAAACATTTGGCCCCAAATGAGGAGTGACAATTCCCTCTAGGAGGAAGAATTGAATTGGATGCATTGGGATTATTGTGGTTGTGAAATAAAGACAGCTGGGAATTGGTTCATAGTTCACTTTTTTTCAATATGAAGTTTCTGTTTCAATTCTTTTAGGCTCACTAGTGTTTGGGTATTGTCAGTCTTAATATAACATTTTATTATATTTAATTTTATATTTTATTATATATTAATGTTGTTATATTATGTCATAATATTTAATGACAGGTGACTCAAATTTTTCCATTCACACAGCAGCTTACAGTAACTGAAGTCAATCCGCTTTTCTCATCATAGCGGTGACGATAGTGACAATAAAGTAAATCAAAGATGGCGGCATGTCACGTTGGTAACACTGGAAAGTCTTGTCACAGCTGACGCTACGCGTTAATGCAAATGAACTAACAGCGGTTTTTAGTCTAGGTAGTAGTGTAAAGAGACCACAAAACTGAAGGGAGCACGTGACTTTAAAACCACGAGATGACAAAGAATAGGCTATATCAGGGTAAGTTACCGAAACAAATGCAAAATGGTGCGTTTTTTAACTTCTTTTAACCGTTGCGTGTGCGTCTCGCATTATTTACAGCGTTTCGCACATGTGTAGTGTCTGGACCAATCAAACACACAATTTTTCATTTGATTTAACAAATCAGTTATTCATTAGATTAACAAAACGTTCACAGACCCCTCACCCAATAAACATACTGGGTGCCAAGTTGTCTGTGAACAGGGCCCAGGATCCTGGTTACCATGGCAACCCTGACACCAGATACATTTACGACCTAATGGAATGCGAAGCAGGGAAAATCACTGCATGTTCCATAGGAAATCCACAATGCACAGTAGAAATGGACTTTTCTACTAATTTATTCATAGGAAAACCTTTCTTTGAATGAACACACATATCCTTCAGGTCATTGTGTATATTATTGCTGTCTTGTATATTATCTGTTGTATTGTAGACTATTTTATGCATGCTTATGATAGAACCACTCTTTCATGTAACCTTACATATACCGTGTTTGGTCTCTTTTAATTCGTATTCGGATGATCTAATTGAGAGTGTATATTGTATGTTTATACCTATGCAACATATCAGTGTTCTAAGAATCTTTATTAGTTTGTGCATCAACACCCCAAGCGAATTACATTTGCAAATTACCATGCCCTCACACAAAGGGTCGTAAAACCCTCCAGCAATTGCAACCTCCCGCTTGGAATTTCTGCCTTTCTCATTGGACAAGCCCATCTTGAGAGGCGGGGATCTTCTCCGACCTTAAAGGCATCACCCCATGTGACCCGCCCAGAGTTCGGTGGTTCAGTTGTATTCTGAGAAGATGAAAATGTGAGCTACAATGCTCCAGGAAACTCTAAGTATGTGCCAGGCTTCGGCCTTGACTTTTTCATTCACCAATACTCTCTGACGCAAACTGGTTCTTTTTCATCAACTAACTTCAGCAAAGATCAACTGGGACCTTCATCCCATGAGCTGATTCGCTACACATGACACTAGAAAGTTGTTGCTCAAGTTAAAAGAAGCTCAAAAACGCGCCTCGAGACCTTGCTTGCAGTTTATATGTTGCACTGTCCTGTGTCTCACATTTTTAAACGCAAAAGCATGTTCTCATCTGACTACATGGTTTTAGCATCTCACCAGTCAAGTTTAAACAAGCGCATTAAAAAAAACTCCTCTCTAGAGCCTCCATTCCGTTCCGTTTTTACACGGAATGACAGTGGCATGCACAGGGGGGTGGGGGGTTTCCTGCCCCTGCCCCTTAAATCGCACTAAAGTGCCATTTCGGTCCAGTCTGTGCCCCCGGACCGCGATTTCTACCAAGGTGGTCAAATAAAAAATCTAAATATCAGGTTGGGAAATGTTGAGACTCTGTCGAGTTTCGATACTTTTCTCCCCTCCGTGTCTCCGCACAGGCGCGCATGGCTGCAGCACAGCAGTGTAGTAGCACACATTGATCCAGACATCACAGACAGGCAGAGAGCTGCAGAAGTGAAGCCCTCCCTCCCTTTCCAGTTATGTTTGTCTTGGTGTGGTGGTGAGTGGTGATGAACAAAAGACTAAGCTATGTGAACTGATTATTTTGTGGACATGTTGAAAAATGAAACAACATGAAACAATTGGGTGAGTGTGAGGGAATTAAAATAAATTGGTAAGTCAGAGTTGTGTTAATATATTTAACATTTTTTTTAGAAAAAGATTAAAATAAATATAAGAAGTGCCCTTTTTTCCACTTGAGCCCCTGCCCCTCAAAATGTCTGTGCACGTTCCTGGTCACTATTGTAATCAAACTGTGTGTGAACAGAACCATATTAAGCACTAAAATAGGCCTGCTGGTTTGTTATTCTGTTTGTTATACAGTATTCTACTGCTGTGTGAATATGGCCATAGACAATGACAATATGCTGCTTACATAATTTTGTTGTCATTCCCATATAAGGCTGTCTATATTCTAAACAGTTGTATTTGTATAGCTAATCTTTGCATGTTTGTCTATAATAGCCAGTTCTGATACAGGCTTGATTTGCAAAAGCCTCCCAGTTTTTTGCACTGTAGACAGATCCCTCTAGACATGACTGCAGATTTACTGCTATTAACGTGCACTCGAAGAAAAGGGCAAAAGCATAAATCAAGATTTACTTCATATTCTGTACATCAGGGTCCATCTTCAGCAGTTTGAAGTCTGCATTACATGGCCACATAGCCTATTTCAGGACGTTTGTTGCAAGTATTTGTGATGTAATCTGTGTAGTTTCATACATTCATGTACTCACCAACTTGTTTTTAAAGAATCAACTGGTTGTGCTTTTTTTACATAATTACAGTAAATAAGGACCGAAGCTTTCCAGCTTTAAGAAGAACACAAAAGCACAATGAGAGCATGATTTGTGACTTGCATAATACAGTGTCTTCTAAAGTCATATTAGAGATTTGTTAGAGAAACAGACCAAAATTTTCTGATTTTCTTCCCCTAAACTGCTATCATCAACCAGATCATTGAGTCAACTTCATCATCTCTAACCAGAACATACTATGCAAAAGGTGAAATCCTGACATGGCAAAAAGACTGCGGTGACGCTGTCCATTTAACATTGTGTTTTACCTAGACTGCACTGCAGGGCTCTGATGTAAGTTTCACCCTAATCAGAACACCCACAGTAGGTGTTCCAGCGCGAACCCGAATGTGCCGTGGCCAGGGCTCTCGGTGGTGCTTGTTGTGTTTGATATTTATTCTAATTGCTGCAGGTAATTTGCTGTGAGTAGGACTAATGAGAGGGTCTGAGGGACCTAATGGATGACGGAGGCTGCATTTAGCCGTTTAGATATCACAGGTGGCACCACAGAGAATGAGGCAACATGAACTCTGTTAGACAAACCTGCATATATTACCGTTCGTTTGATTGCTCTGGCTATTCTCACCTCCTGCTGTGGCTGCCAATTGGCTGTGATTCAGTAAATTGACTGCAGAGTGGCAGAGGAGTGAGATAGCTGAATTATGAATGTGGAGCCATTAGTGCAGGTATCGGTGTGTTTAGCTGCTTATTCCATGGCAGTAATTATTTATCACAATGTGTGGTTATGATTACAACCATCATAAAAGAGATAAATGGACAGGAACAACACAATAAATCCACAAAGCTAATAGAGCATGTGCACGTCACTCAATTATGGCAGTTGCATTTGCCGGAGTGCATTACGCATCGGTGATCTTTGGCTTTTCTGATAACTGATCGATCTAACAGCCTTCATTAACTAAACATATTCCATAACAGGTACACACGGGGACAGATCTTTGCAACTCTTAAAGGGCTAGTTCACCCAAAAATGAAAATGATGTCGTCATTTACCCAAAGCTGTTTGACTTTTTTTCCTCTACGGAAGATATTTTGAAGAATTTTTGACAATACAATGAAAGTTAATAGTGTCCAAAACATACTGGACTCCATTGGCTTTAATTGTATAGACAAGATAAAAAAAATACATATTAAACATTTTAAACTTAATAGTTTACTAATGTTCTGTCCGGTCCTTTTCTTCCATGTTAGCGTCCCAGTTGAGAACCATATTGGCAAAAGTAATTATCGCTGTCTTGTATAGCACTAACTCTGTGTGACATTTGGACATGGAGCAAATCAGCCCTTGATTTGTTCTTAATGGGGTCAGAATAGAAGCTTGTTCGTTTGACGGGACTCTCCATTGACAGAGACACATTGATTGATGCTTTGTAGTGATTTCCCATGTTATATATTATTTTCTTTTAATTACGTTTCTCAAGCATCATTAAGTGCCATTATAGCATAATGACAGAACTGCAGAGTCACAAGACAAGCTAATTGGTGATTAATGTTGTGTATCAGTGATGGAAGATTTGCAATTTAATGAAACAATTCTGTATTTAAATGCTGAATTCATACAAACGTATAGCAAAGACGGATATCACATGTGGTACAAGATCTTTTTGTGCATCCCTTCATTTCTGGCAATCTATCTACGAACTACGACATTGAGACAAAACATGCCCCAGCTGTTCTTGTAACAATATACAAAACCCTCTGAAAGGAATTATGGTTTATTAAAGCGGGGCGGTTTTCGCTGTTTTATAAATACGGCGAGGGAAAATAAATGTGCACGTTTGTTTTCCCTTCCTCTTTGCCTCCGTTTCTCTCTGCCTGTCTTTCTTGCGTCTTCATATGGGCCTTATAGTTTACTCGTTTCATCCATCCATCTCCGCTTCATGTGTGTGATTGTGAAATATCTATCTTTCCATCCACACATCCATCCTCGCCACCTCCCCCGTGCTCCATCTTGGCACATTCATACCCCGCTCCTGGCTCATCTCCTTGGGGCTGGAGGGCTTGTGAAAGTTTCCTGTTTACAGGCCCTTTTGCCCACTAAAATCAGCTACAGATTCACATTAATTTCTGCTTGTTGCTGTTGTACCCCAGCCAATGAAACAGTGTGTGACCACCGCACAGCCCTATCCACTTTGGAGCGGAGGCTGCCAAAGCGCCGTTTAACCCTCTGTGCTGGAGAGGGCAGGCACATATAACTCTTCCTAATGTATTGTCCCTCGTACAGGCTTCGACAACCCCTTCTACTTGTGCGGTGCTATTCATTACTGCTAATTTGACGTGTTTACGGCCTGCCTTCCTTATATTAGATACTTAAAGGAATCGATTGGGCTTAAATCGAAACACCTACAGCCGCACAAACATGTCAATACGAAGATGAGTGCTTAATCTCAAGGACCAAGGAACTTCTGTCCGGGGGGAGGAAACTTTGCACATCTAATTTATGTATGTATCCCAATTACGCTCTAGCATGTGTGAGCGTGTTGAAGAAGCTCTCGCTCGTGGGATATACAGTTCTGTACTGTATCGAGGTAATGCCTCCTAGTTTGGTGATATGGACCTTTTTGTGAATGAGTTCGTCTGCAGGGAGGGAGATAGGATAACAGGGATTCTACATGACTTTGGAACTCTGGGAGTCATTATGTGAGGACATGAATTTGGCACTTTGTAACCTCCATAAACAGTGAGATGTGATGGAGGCGCTGTGTGCGCGTTTATTTGTGTGTACGTGTGCATAACGCAGAAAAGTGGAGAATAATACAACCATTATTATCACACACTACAGCTATTATCTGTTAGGTCATTGACTATTTTTAAACAGACATCCACAAAGAAGGGCCTAAAATATAATGAAAAAGGTGGGGAAATATAATAGCGAACACCCACAGCTATTATGGATGCAATAGCTGTCTTTGTGTGGTGTAGTGTTGCCTCAAACCTGTCTAATGGCTTCCAGACCTGCAGGTCAGCTGCGTGTTTCTCCATCATTTTGACGTCTTGGCTGTACTATTGGACTCAATCTAATCATGGTGCCTAAATGCCCTGCAGGCTTTACAGTGTGGTGTTGCTGCTCTTCACCTTTATTCTGAATTCCACTGAGCGAAAAGCCAGGTTCGAGTCTCATAGGCACTATGCAGTACAGTTTTAAAATTACTTCCTCGTCGTCACACTGCTGTTTGGCACTTTTTGCGGATCGCTCGTTGTTGTTTTTTTGTCTTGGAGTGAATGGTGTGGGGAAAATTGTGCCAAAATGTGTCGATTTTATATGCTTTATGGATTTATTTTCATGAAGGTAATGATAAACGTTAGATTCTTTCCACCACCGATTCACTGCATGAGGAAACCGCTCAGAAAGGCAAACACTCTGAGCTGATTTTTATAATGAACTAGAGGGCAGTAACTCTTCCACCTACCCCCACCCCCGAGGCCAAGCTCTCTGTAGCCCACTTCCATTATGTGTTTTTCTTCTTCGTTCTTTCTTTTTCAGCTGGGTGGGGGGCATCCAGAGGAAGCAAAAAATGGAGGGCGCAGCACATATTTCAGATTTATGAAGTTTGGACACTCCTCGCGTTCCAACATGAGAAAGAGAAAGAAAAAATCCTCATCTGGAAATAATTAGACTTTTTTTTGTCATTCTCTCAGTATTAACGCAACATGACAGCCTGTAAGCATTTTTGTGGCATATTTCAAAGTTATGGTTTATAAACATCTGGTGAAGCTCTCTCACGTACTCCTGGGAAATAGGGATCTTTTTTCCACATTGCGCTCTGTTTGTGTTGGGCTTGAGGAGGTGAGAAAGTCCAGCGATGTAAGGGGCCGTTGTTCTGTGCTGGATGGGGAGAGGGAGCAAGGGGCAATGGGTGGGAGGCAGGTACACTTTGGCCTCTCTCAGACCTACAGCTTCCTCAAAGAGCCTGTGACCAGCTGCCACACACACATTAACAGCTACACTAAATGACCCCAGCAGCATCCAGCAATCCTGAGCTTAGCCAGGCCACTGTGCTGTATGAAGCAGGTAGAGAGTGACCTGTCATTCTGCCTCTTTATCTTTCCTCAAATTTTCTAGATGTATTAAAGATTACTTTTCAGAACTAGTTGCTTAAAAAAATGAATTATAGATCTCAAACAGTGTAGTTTTTACTGACTCAAAAACATAAATTGCAACCAGTATATTTGATTCCTGAACAAGTGACTCTTACGAGCCATCAAAGCACGATAGATACTGTAGATAGATAGATAGATAGATAGATAGATAGATAGATAGATAGATAGATAGATAGTTAGACGACTACTAGTTGAAAGACTTGCTGAAAAATAAAAATGCCTTTCTTTTGCAGAACACAGAAGATATTTTGAAAAATGTTGGTAACCAAAATTTTAAAAATCACAAAAAATAAAATAAAAGAAATCCACAGAAGAAAGAGGGTCATACAGGTTGGGAATGGCATGAGGGTGAGTAAATAATAACATCATTTTGATTAGATTTTTTTTCTTATTACAGAGCCTATATTGTTGATGCCAGTCATTGGATTGCATTCATTGTTTCTAAAAAGAATGTGAACTACAGCCAAAATTGTTTTACATTTATTGTTGAAAATATTTATTTATTAAAAGTAGGCATACTAAAAAAATGTTAATGGAACTGTTAAGGAACCGGAATCGTTAAAACACTTTACAATTCTCATCTCTACTTCGCACAGCATTGGGTTACATTTCTCATGTATGTCATAGTACTCTGTGTATCATTTTCTTGCTTCTCACATAAAAATGCAACCCCTAGATTGACCGCTTCACTTTTACATATTCTTGTGCAATAGGAAGGTTTGTATTTCATGTGCATGATTTTGCCAGATGCTCCGGTGGTCCTTGCTTGTGGAGAAGTACTCTGTCTATTTTTGAACCTCCATCTTGTAAAGTGCTCATGGGAATACTTTAAAAGTCATGCTTCTTGTAAAGAAATACCCTATATGTATTTGACAATAGTTCTCTTTCCTTTCACCAGCAACAAAGGATACATTGATTATGCCTCTAAAAGAAAGTCTGTCCCACAGCGGACCAGTGTCTGATGTGTTTTTCTTGGCGAGCTCAAGTTAAACTTTTGTCATTCACTCAGCATATTTTAACAAATTAGAAACATTAGAAACCCAAGCCACAGTGATGTTTTGGTTTCGACATTTCAGTTACACAATTACATTTTAAAACATAACCAAATTGTTTGACAGCAGAATTGAAAAACTTAAAACAACTATCTATATTTGAAACACATGCTTTTGGAATTAAAACTCACAGCCCCATTAAGGTCATGTGAACACTTTCTGCTTTGTCATATGACCGGTGTTAGACATATGTATTTTTCCCTCTGTAATAAAGAGAACTGTTACAGTCCATACTAACAGAGGGGGTTCAGGCTCATATTTCCATGCACTTTAGCTGAACTAACATGTATGCACTTCCTTTATGAAAGCTGCCTAGTATCACTGACACACCCACTTGAACACTCAACTCACAGTCGATCGCACAGAAATCAAGAGAAACAAAGCATCCCAGTCTCTTTTGAGGAACAACATCCTAACAGCAATGAGAACGCTCTTTGTCAGTGCTGTTTTCTCATCAGGAGTGACCTGTTTTTCCTGGCCCTTTTATGAAGTTTGTCTTGTATTTCAGCCAGATGGACAGAGTTGGCCATGGTTAGCGCGCACACAATGGCCAATGGGATCAATTTCTTGTGTGCTTCCATATTTAGCCTTTCATCTATCAATAACTCTCTCCATACCTCTTTGCACACGTCTTTAAATTAAACTTCCTTTTGATATGGATGTGGAAGTGTTTATTTTAGAGACGCTGCATCGGCGGACGCTTAGGGAATGCCCTTCAGCATGACCGGCTCTGAATCCCGTGTGTAATCAGTCCAATAGATGGGCGAGACGTCACTGGCGGGTGACGTAGTGACCAGGAAGCTATAAAAGCACGTGAGGTGAAACCGGCGTCAGCATGTAGGAGTGAAGCAAGCGCTGGCAGAGATGCAGGAAGTATGGCCCCGAGACGCAGCGTCTCATTCCCTCGAACAACCATGGTTACATACGTAACCTGAGACGTTCCTCTTCAGGAACTCGAGCTGCGTCGTAGGATGCTTAGGGAACGAGTATGCCCACGCCGCCAGAATTACAAATCTCTGCCTAGTGTGGAAGCCTGCACAGCTAAGGCGAGAGAACAGAAGAGCCGGGAGTGGCTCGCATATCTAAGCCATAGAACCTGACAAAGGTGTGGGGCGTGGACCATCCCGCAGCGTCACAGATGTCCTGCATTGAGACACCTGCCAAGAAGGCCTTGGAGGCCGCCACACTTCGGGTGGAGTGAGCCTTGACCCCTAGAGGCGAAGGGAGATCAGAGGACTTATAAGCAAAGGAAATGGCATCTACTATCAACCAACTGAGGGTCTGTTTTGTAGCTGGAAGCCCCCTCTGGTTCACCGAAGGGAGGAGGACTGAAGGCCTGGAGTACGACAGGCCGTGGTGTAGAGGAGGGGACCTTAGAAACATACCCCGCTCAAGGGTACAGAAATGCTTTGGCCAGACCGGGCGCAAAGTCGAGATAGGAAGGGGCCACTGAGAGGGCCTGCAGATCTGCAGAAAAAAGGCTTAAGATGCAGAAAACGCTCATCTAATTTACTTTTACCACCTCTAAAAGCTCCTCATACTGGGGAGTTTGAGGGGCCGAATCCTCATCGATGCCCACTACATCAACCTCCTTGGAGGAAGACAGGCGGAGCGTCAATCCCGTTCCCCGGGGGGAAGTAACCGCAGAGCAGGCTTCCGATCCCAGAGAACGGGCGCTGAATCTGGTGGGTGAGGAAGAAGATAGGGACTCGCCCGTCTCCATTCCCTCCACCAGATCCACCTGCGAACCCCACGAGCGTAATCGCCGCTCCGCCTCGACGGAAGTGGGATCAGCGCCGCAAAGAGAGCCTTCCGGGAGTGGAGAACATGCATAGGGAGATGCTCGCAATGCGGGCAGTCAGCTCTCGAGAGAGAGAGAGCCGACTCAGCATGTTCCGCTCCCAGGCAGACAACGCACAAACTGTATGTATCCCCACCCATAATATAACGTGGGCAGGGAGAAACACACAGCCTGAAATGCTGCCTGCCCTCGCCCCTTATGTGTTTCTTTTTCTCTTGTGATTTTGACATTTCTGATTGACAAAACAACATCAAATAAGACTCACAACAGATATCAGACCGACACACACACAGAGCGCTTGCTGAATGACAGAAAGCTGACGCCGGTTTCACCTCACGTGCTTTTATAGCTTCCTGGTCACTACGTCACCCGCCCGTGATGTCTCGCCCATCTATTGGACTGATTACACACGGGATTCAGAGCCGGTCACGCTGAAGGGCGTTCCCTAATCGTCCTCCGATGCAACTCGAGTTCATTTTGTTCTATCTCTGTGTCAATCATTAAACGTGCGTGCGGCTAGTGAGTAGTGTGTGTGTGTGTGTGTGTGTGTGTGTGTGTGTGTGATCTGAAATATGTACACACATGTGCTTAAAGACAGGGGGCGCTCAGCCAAATTCCTTTTCTAAAACACATTTCAGTACTATATTTGATATTTACTGATTTTTCCAACACCACATAAATCTGCGAGCTATAATTACGATAGTAACATGCTATATTAGTCTGTCACTCAGTATGCTCTCTGTATCCCCCCCCCCCCCCCCCCCCCCCCCCCCCCCCCCCCACCCACCACCCACC
>NW_015505509.1:631399-632904 GCF_001515645.1 Sinocyclocheilus grahami
CCCTCCCTCAGCTGAATGCCAAACAAAAGCACCTTAATGTGCTGGGAGAGAGCGATTATGGTGTTTTTATTGAGAACATGTGGAAATAATTCTCTTGTAATCTCCAATAATTGTAAGTCTGATATAAGGACAGGCTGGAGTTCATTTTCACTAACATCTCAATTGATTGAGTTATTATATCACATTTATGGTCCAAGAAAATTATGTGGTCATTTGTATGAAAGGACCATTAAAATGTTTGTAGGAACTGGCGAAGATGGTCGTGTTGAACAAGTTAACATGTATTGCAAACAATATTGTCCATCTACTTTCAGTCAACCCGCTGTGCTGATTTTCTTTTTCCAAGTCACTTCCTATTTTTTATCCCTCCCTTCCAGTGACAGAACATTCTCTGAGCTCAAGGTTAAAGGGAAATGTGGTTAAACTAATCAGAGCTTGTGAAATAAGGACCTCTTGGCCAGCCAAGCCAGGTGACTGGTTCTCATTAACCTACAATAATAGTTCATCCAATGATAAAAATTCTGAACTTAAGATTCAGCTCAGTCTCATTCGTTAACATTAACAAATCATTCGGACCGATGTGCACTTGCTTAAGTGTTTTAGTACACATGCTAATTTTCAACACGGATGTGTTATGTATTTTAATTACAAAATAAATGTAACTGTAATCAGTTACAGATACTAAGAAACAATGTGTAATTAAATTACAGTTACTTGTGAAAATGCTAACGATTATAAAG
Organism: Sinocyclocheilus grahami; assembly: GCF_001515645.1. Lineage (NCBI taxonomy): Eukaryota > Metazoa > Chordata > Actinopteri > Cypriniformes > Cyprinidae > Sinocyclocheilus > Sinocyclocheilus grahami. Next base: position 632,140 of record NW_015505509.1, read on the forward strand.
GGGATTACATTTGAATATTTACACACATCCACATACAGATTTAATTGATTTATTTCCCAAATTGCACTGACTACTTTGAGACATACGACCCTATAATTTCCGCGATGCGGAAAACAGGCGAGGACTTGCCATCGGGAGAACCGGGACCGTTCCCAGTGGCCTGGCAGCCGATTTGGCCCGCTATTTTAATATTATTATTGTATAAATTGCCTGCCGAATGTACTAAAGTGCTTTTTTCGGAATTCGCCATTCGATAATTAAATCTCTAATAAATCATGAATCGGTTAGTCGTGATTGGCAATGCTTCGGCTCGCGCGCTCTCCGCGCCTCCTCCAAATGGTTTGGATCAGAGTAATCAATGCGAGAACGAGAGAATGGAGTGGACTGTGGAAGCGCACAGGTGGAGCAGAGAAGCAAAACTACTGTTCAGGGTTTCAAGTGCAGGTCAGTTTCATCTGTAAATATGCTATTGTAGTTTTGTCTTTGTTTACTTAGTTAAGCAGCAGCAGCAGCCCATTGCTCATCAGTCATCACTCAAAATACTGTATAAAGGACATCATTATTATCTATTATAATGTTACAGTAGTAATTTAGCAGACAAATAATCATATTTTATAATAGGTTTAGGGGGAGCTAGGGCAGACAACAACACAACCCTTAAGAAAATTAACGATGATTTTACTATAAATCCAAAGACAATGGTTACTATTGTTAAACCATGGTAACCACAAATTAACCATGGTTTTTGCTACACTAACCATAGTT
>NW_015505509.1:633253-639795 GCF_001515645.1 Sinocyclocheilus grahami
AGACATGCGGTTTCATTTACTACACATAGGCCTACTGAAGCTCGCAGTGTTTTCAGCCTCTGCCGCCTCAATATATGAGTACATGAACACACAAACATAATCTCTAGAACTTCATGAGAATTTTACTTATTTTGAAAAAACTATCGTCATATCATATACAGAGAGACACCAATGTTTCAGGAGTTTTGTACACAGGACACATGCTTATTAGATAACCGTATTCGAGTTGATGTATATGCTTTTATTTATTATTATTTTTTAATTAACTATTTTTTTCCCGAACCATTGTTAGATGCAGTGTTTCCTGTAGTTTTTCAAAAAAGTAAACTATTTCTTATGATTTTAAATCTGCATTGAACTTCAGATCAATCTCAAAGTAAAAGGTGGTACTAAAGTCTGATTTTGTGGTGGATGTGTTCAAATTTGATCATCTTAATTCAAGTGATGAAGGACTGACAGTGTTGAGCACTACTGTAAGGTTAACCCTGCATGGTGTAAATGTTTGAAAATTATTAACAGTTGCAAATAAACATTCATTAGAAATTTAGAAAAGTAATCAAAAGTAATCAGTTACATTACTTTAATAAAGTAATTGAAAAAGTTACACTACTATTACATTTTAAATAGGGTAATCTGTAACCCATTACATTTCCAAAGTAACCTTCCCAACACTGTCTGACATGCACTGCTAAGATGACTTACTCTGGCTGATATTGCGTGATCTTAATGACGCATGAAAATTGCCCTTATTTCGCCCCTCCTTACCATGGTCAATTTGCAACAAATGCATTGGAACACTTTACTATGAGTATAATGTAGACAGATAATTACACAATATCAGCCCTTCATTACTCCACCTTAACCAGGACTTAATGAGAAATTCATTACCCATTTCCACATTTCCCTGCTGCCCATGACTTCAAGGCATACACTCAGCATACATTATCTCTTCTTCTGCTATCAACAGCAAAATCCTTCCCTTCTCTTTTTTCTTTCTCTCTCTTTCCCCAGTAAAGATCAGAGAATTATTTGCCAGCATGAATGCTAAACAAGAGAATAGAGTTTAACTTTATCCAAAGCAATGTTGATATCACACTAATTCTGATGAGTAGCTAATGAGGAGGTATTACCGATCCAGACTCAAAAGCTACACTACTATAATTTTTGTAGATGCTTGTATGCTTATTTATGCCTTACCATTCACAAATTTGGAGTCAGATTTTTTAAAATAAATTAATACATTTAATCAGCAAGGATACATTCAATTATTTAAAAGTGACAGTAAAGACGTTTACATCGTTACAAAAAAGATTTTTCAAATTCTGTTTCTGAAGGATCACGTGACACTGGCGACTGGTGTAATGGTTGTTGAAAATGTAACTGTGCCGCCAAAGGAATTAATTACATTTTAAAATATATTAAAATAGAAAATAATTATTTTGAATTTTAATGATATTTTACACGATTACTGTTTTTACTGTATTTTTTACAGTTTTTTTCTACAGTTTTTTACTTTTAAACAAATAAATGTCTTGGTGCGCAGAAATCTTTTAAAAGTGTTCAAAAATGTTATTGACCCTAAACTTTTGAATTGTAGTGTATACATTTTATAAAAATAAACTGTAAAATATATTGTATATAAGAAACCAAAATACATTTTCAAACTGATCAACAATGTTTAGATCTAGCTTGAGTGATATAGCATCTACAAAGTTGCAAGAAAAGTTATGAAAAGCTTTTCTGGATGTCTGCCTAAATTGAATCTGAACTAAATCACAACAATAGGCAAGCACAGTCTGCTTAATCTTAAGAAGTGTTGCTTTTTTTGACAAAATTGTAAAAGCCTTGATGTCTATGGCAAGACAAACTAAGTGGAGAAAGTTCATTATGGCTGCTGCTTTTTATAGTAGTGGGCATCCTGCAAAGATGACTGCAATATCACTACTTATAATACTTATTATGTAAATGATCTTATATTTTTATATTCTAAATATTCTAGGGACAGATAAAACCAAAGTCAAGTTGTTTCAATAAAAATTGCACTGCACACCAGTGTTTCATCCCAAATGTAAAGTACTGTATGGTGGAGAGGCCAAGATGGTTTGTGGCTGCCTCAGGGTCTGGACAGCTTGCTATCATCGACAGAACAATGAATTCCCATGTTTATCAGGACATTTGCAGGAGAATGTAAGGCCATCTGTCCACCAATTGATGCTTAAATAAAGTTGGGTAAGGCAACAGCACAGTTACCCAAAGCATATAAACCAACAACAAAATGTCTTCAACAGAAATGACCTTAACACAATGCTCAAATGCTTTAGCATAATCTCAAGAGAGTTATTCACACCTCATATCCCAAGAATATTGCCGGTAGTGAGTTTTGAAAATAGAAATAGCAAAAAGTCTTCATAAATGTTGTGCAGAAAATGTTGCTGCCAAATGAATGCCAAACAGTCCAACTTTACATACTTTTGCACTGTGAATGTTTATATGGTGTATTCACTAAAGACATGAAGATGCCATTGTTTGTGTGTTATTTAAGTAGATTGTGAAAAAGACTGAATCAAATTTGAGAACAAATAATTTAGTGATTTTGTAAACGGGATCAATGGATTCACCAAAATCCTACTCAAGAGAGATCCTACTCTAACAAGTGATTGTTTCATGAATCAGGCACTGCTACTTCTCTCTTGCAAATGCTTTCATTGAAAATCTTTGAAAATCTTTTTTCTTGTTGTTTTTGCATTCTTTTTGAACCTTGAAATATTTCTAATAATGCAAGTAAATGTTCATATACTTCTTCCTGCAACTGTAGCAGCCAAACCAGGCGCACTCAATCCTCAACCTCATGCCAAAACTTATGCTCATTATAGTAGGACTCAGTTGTGCCAATGTGAACTACATATTTCATATATTTTATTTGGCTTTCTCTTTATCAGTTTTCATCTGACGGATTGGATCAAAAGTATAAAAAATAAAACCCTTCCCTCTCACTGATCCTGGATTTTGATACATTAGCCTGTGAATGATAGGCCAAACTCCTTCCTTAATTGCTTTTTTTCTTGTAGTGTCTCAATTTATTTCTGAAAAGCCAAAGCACATACTCTGCTTTTTTATGATGGATGGTGCCGCAGAAGAGGTTCAGCTCCAGGAAGGCACGAGGTGCTGTGATTAACGATGCTGCATGGAGTCCCACCGGAGCCCCGGAGGATGATACAGTTGTGTAAAAACAGCTGCTTCTGTGAGGAGATAGAGGGCTTCGGGCAGGAGGCACACCACGGACCTGTCAAGATGGAAACACGAGCAACAAGGGGTGGGCTGCACTGCTTGAGAAAGGTTGGAGAACAAGAGGAGGCTGAAGGTCAGAGAGGAGGGAAACTTAATCCAATGTTAGACTAAGGGCGATTATAGTGAGAAAAGCAGAGGGATCTCAACACAAAGGAATTTATGCAACAAACTCAATAATGACACTTCAAAAGTGTCTGCAGTGTACTGGCCAGATATAACTACTGTATATGCTGTATAGTCAAGGTGTTTTGTGCACCCTGTTATATTTTTCCGATTATATCCAATCATCCGTCACACAGACAGGGCAAGTGTTTTTTATGTCAGACCTGAACATGCTGAAGAAGTGGGGTGACTTTGGCAAGAAAACTTTTCACACGCTTCTTCATCTTCATTTTTAGAGCTCAAATGAACCAATAATGGAGACTAGATATTTATTAACCAAACATACATTCTAAACACTTACATTAGCCAAATATAATAATGCTGGCTTGCTCATATCAATAAGGATAACAATAAAGATTCTCTCGTAGCCAGACCTTCAGAATGGCGGCAGAAGGTCTGGGAACCTTGGCCGCTTTGAATAGCCAAGGCAAGAGGCCATATGACTTACAGGTAAAACAACCAATCACATTTCGTTTTGTGCCACGTCATGTTTATGGGCGAGGAAATGTCGTCACAATAACAGACCGGTGTGTAAAACTCTTGGACATATTTTTATGATTCTATGCTGCAAACTTTAAATTTTTCAAATACTTCTGGAAATCCAGTGTTTAGTTTATCCTGATAAGCGCTCATTGTCACAGTTGTAAACACGACGGCTTTCTTTTTTCGTGAGGGGGTTTGGCATCATGGCAATGCGACACACATACTGTATAATTCAACCAATGCGATGATGACTTCGAAGCTCCTGAAGTGTTTCCAGCTAAATGTGCCGTTTGCATCAGACGTTCAGCCAGCAGTCCATGGGCAAGACATCTGAGGCTGAGACTACTATAAAGATAACTATAACTATATTAGCATGCACGCCAACATGCAATAACGCTTTGTTTATTATAAATGCATGCTGCACTTTTGTTGTCTGCTGCTTTAATTGCTTAACTGTATGTAGTTTTGTGCATTTTTATGGCTTTGGAGTCCCCTACAGTTATGTGACTGAAATTTATTGTCAAAACTTTAAATTTTTCAAATACTTCTGGAAATCCAGTGTTTAGTTTATCCTGATAATCGCTCATTGTCACAGTTGTAAACACGAGGGCTTTCTTTTTTCGTGAGGGGGTTTGGCATCATGGCAATGCGACACACATACTGTATAATTCAACCAATGCGATGATGACTTCGAAGCTCCTGAAGTGTTTCCAGCTAAATGTGCCGTTTGCATCAGACGTTCAGCCAGCAGTCCATGGGCAAGACATCTGAGGCTGAGACTACTATAAAGATAACTATAACTATATTAGCATGCACGCCAACATGCAATAACGCTTTGTTTATTATAAATGCATGCTGCACTTTTGTTGTCTGCTGCTTTAATTGCTTAACTGTATGTAGTTTTGTGCATTTTTATGGCTTTGGAGTCCCCTACAGTTATGTGACTGAAATTTATTGTCATAAATGTATCACTGTCGTGATTATAATTGATAGCTGTATGTGTGCATTTGTTGTCAATCCAGCCATTTCAAAGTGAAATGTAAATCTGGCCTTTTTGCAGCATTTCTTACTTATACTGTACATACACCCAGAACTGACGTTTGAGGGGAAGCATGGGATAGAAACAGAAGCCATTTGACTTATTAGAGGATACCATCAAAATGATTTTAAAACTGATATTCCAATGTTAAAAAAATTACAGCTCCAGAGCATCTGGTGGATTCTGATTGGCTGTCACTGTTTATTGCTTATCAACTGTGACAAAATCAATCTGTATGTGATTCAATTCTGTGATTTATTGCTATAGTTGTGGTTTGAACTTTCCTATTCTCATATAATTACAATGATTTTTAAAACTTTATAGTTATCGTTAGTTATCGTCCTTGGTGTGAACAGGCCTTGACTCCATCTTAATGCCCCCAACCACTGCTAAAAAGATGTGTGTCAATGCATGATGCATTATGGAGGTTTTACCTCATTAGACGGTCTGTTACTACAGATTTTAGCAGTGAATATTTTATCAAAGTGAGAAGTCAATATTATTGTAGAACACAGTATTGGACTTTTAAAAATTAAAGGTAACGTAAAATATGTCTTTCTTACAATCTAGATTTCACTCCAACTCTTTTGCTCACACTCAGTACCTAATGAGAAAACAAGAGAAGAGAAGTTCACTTTCTCAGTATGAACTAACCATATTATTAAAAAAGTACAACATTTCTAACATTTACAATCACATATACATATGTGTGGCCTATGCATTTTAAATTCTCCCTGAAGTGGCACCATTTCACTTAATAAATTCTGCTCATTCCTTGTAGACATGATCTCTTGTTACCAAGCACTGAGAATGTAGCAAATAAGGGGAAAGGGAGGGAAAGGTGTAGTTCATTAAAGCCTGAGCTAGGTGCTTCAGAGTTGAGAGACGTCCTGACGGAGCATGCTTAAAGACATGTAAATGAGTGGGTAATGGTTGTCAGGTCCTGACAGCTTTAAACAGCCTTTTAGTTCGCTGAGCTTATCTGTCATAAAAAAAAAAACATTTAGAGAGCAGGCACAGACAGCTGAGGAAGCACAGCACATCATTATCAGAAAATGGTGGGATTCTCTTTCTGTCGGTCCATGCATCTGAGACTCACCCCCGGCCGTGCAAACAGTGCTCTGCCTGTCAGGAGAACAAGACATGCACTGCCACAACCACGGTTTTTTTATTGCCAATCACATACTCGCAACATCACCTCCACCCAGGGAGCATGTGTAAGACCGAGGCGGATTTGTACTTATGCAACACACAATCATACAACTGCCTTATCAGGATGTGATGTATGTCAGGGCTTTTTTATCTCCTCCTTTATGTGATTAACATGTTCATTCCTTTTTTTGCTCTCTCACATCTGTTTCCTGTTTTCCTCTCTTTCTTGTAACTTTCTAACTATTGGAATTGCGGTGTATGTGTGGGGAGGAGTGTTAAACTAAAGAAAGATGTTTTTAAAAAAATTTAATGTGTTAGGCTACGTATTGCACACTTGTATACTGTCAAATATATTATTCTTTACACACACACACACACACACACACGCACGCACCCCCCCCCCCCCCCCCCACACCAA
>NW_015505509.1:640063-712495 GCF_001515645.1 Sinocyclocheilus grahami
TAAAATTGTTTTGTGTGTATAAGAAATATATTAATATTTTATATATTAAATTCTAAAACATAACATATTTTAATAAACACTCATGTATATGTATGTACGTGTATACACACATAAATATTATATGTATACATATACATTATATGTATACACATCCCCATTGATTAGAAAATTATGTAATTAATCAATTTTCACAATGTTAAAATATTATATACATTTTTTATATATTAAATTCTAAATATATATATATATTTTTTAAATAAACACAAATCTATCTATCTATCTATCTATCTATCTATCTAACTATCTATCTGTCTGTCTGTCTGTCTGTCTGTCTGTCTGTCTGTCTGTCTGTCTATATTAGCTCTGGATAAAAATAACAGAAGTCAGTGGGAAAAAAAGTGTGTGTTTGTGAAAATATTTAGCTATAGTTTTATATAAATGAAATGTATAAAACAAATATGTCAAAATGTTTCTTTGGAGACTCTAAGGAACATTAAATTCAACTGAAATAACCATGCATAGAACTGGAACTAAATACTGTTTTGCAGTTCTCTTTAATTATTATTATTTTAAATTTGCAAAACATTTTCAATAAGAGTTGAATAGGTTAGGGTGAGTCTGTAGAAGTCTATGTATGTGCTTATTTATAATTTTTTTTATAGATTTGAAACATCCTGTGTGTTTGTGTGTGTGTGTGTGTGTGTGTGTGTGTATGTGTGTGTGTGTTTGTGTGTGTGTGTGTGTGTGTGTGTGTGAGAGAGAGAGAGAGAGAGAGAGTGTGCTAATGATGCTCAGAGACAAGAAATAAACAAGCAGCAAGATTTTCTTTACCTGGTGGTGTTGAAATATCACACATGGACCAGTTACTGACTGACTAAAGTTCAAAATGAGTTTAATGTGTTTACAATTGTACCTTAAGCATATTGTGATCAGTATCATCTAATAGTCTGAATCACTCCAGTCCCACGGCCCAACGACTTCAATACCAGATGCACAGAAAACTCCCACAGGTCCCTGAGGTCCAAGTCTGTAAGATGCAGGTTGCTGTGCTCTCTAAGGTCACTGCAGTTAACCTCTGTTCAGTGTCTCGTCTGCAGAATCCAGCTGCCCCCTTGGGAAAAACAGGAAAGGCAAGAGAGAAAGAAGTTGCTTGTGACACCTGTCCATAACTCCTGTGGCACTGACCAAACGCCCGGCCAATGAAAACACCGTCTGAACGCCCCACATAAATGAGAAGCTTGCTGATGGAATCGAAAGGGAGTGAATGATGTGGGGGCACCAGATTGAACTTTGTCAGGTCATTTAAACTGCTTTGTTTCCCCAAAAAAGTTCCAATTTACAGCAATCACGGCCCTAGTAGCTACAAATCAAACACGGCGAATGAGAGATTTGGAAACAAAGAGTTAGTGGAAACAAAGACAGAGAAGACTAAAGGGAGGAGGGGGCGAGAGAAAAATTGAGAATGGGAGCGAAAGACAGATTTGACTTTAATGGAAGGAATTCAACTGGGGCATTTTCTCGCTTTGCATTCGTTTCAGTTCATCATACATCCACTTTGTTTTACAGAATACATCCACAGTGTTTTAATGAAAGACATTGTGTCTAATTTCGTCCGTCTGTGTTTCATCTGCCTCTTCAGAATGCTGATTGCAGTTTGATGAATGTTTAAACTGTTTAAACCGTATTGAAGGGCCCAGAATTAAGGGCTTTAGAATAATAGAAGCACTCTGGTGGGTTTTGCGAGGCCCTCCATTAAATAAACATCTGGCTCTTCCATTCAGCAGCATTATTCATGCCATAGGACAGAATTGAGATCTTCCTCTGCTCTCGTTCTGTTGCTGTTCCGCCACGGGCAGCTCACTGTGTCACCGCACAATGAAGTCATGTACGTTTCTACCATTCAAACGCAACGCAGCGTGTGCCAGAGGCTCACTGCCACGGTAACAAGAGAAATAGGCATTGCTCCAGATTGCGAAGGGACCATAAATTGGCTGCTTAAGAGCTTTGTTTTTACAGGAAGCTCTTGCCTGAGATGTTGTAAAATCCACTACGGGCCCTGTCAACCCCTTTATAGTATAGGCCTCACCTTAAAAATACATCACTGTATCGGGGCTGTCAGGTAGAGTTACATAAATGCCCACATGACCCCGACTCTTTGCCAACAGAGACAAGCGTATATTGAGAGGCTCATACCAGGAGCTTACAGTATTATTCTCACGCGATTTCATCCAATGTGCATCCAAGAAGCAAACCAGGATAGAGAAGGTAAACTCGCCAGAAGAATGAGTGTGATTTTGGATTGAATTGGCCACATTCCACAGAAAGATGAATATGAATGACAGAATGAAGAATTTACAGGCTTGTAATAAAAAAAATCCAACACAGATAATGCATTCTGGAAAATTATGTATTATTAATAAAAAAAAAATATATATATATAGTTTATTCCAAATCATGAATGAATAAATCTACCGATACATTCATTCATCCATCTGTCATTCTCTAAAGCCTAGCCTATAACTTTCAAAGACATTCAAATTTGGCCTTGGCAAGCTTTGCTTTTAGTTCAATGTTATTTGACAGTTTATATGCTGTTTAAATTCCAAATTTCAGTTCATTTTATTTGACTTGCAATGCAAACGTAAATTGCATTTCTCTATCCTGCTACCTCATGAATTGAGAATTGAATTAAGAATGATGTTTAAATTCCAGTTCTGAATTTCACACAACTCTAAAACTACAAACGTATTTATTGGTGAACGTATGTTTTATTGTAAAGTCTGTACTTGTTCATTTCAAATCAAATTTCAGTTCTACAAGTGTTGCATGTTTACCTTGTAGAATTATACCAGTAATAAGAAATGTATGACAGTAACTTTATTTATTTTATTTTATTTTTTAAAGAAATGATGAAGTCACTGTCAAAAAGTACCACTTGTCAAGCAGCAAATTGCTAATGGTAAGAATAAATAAACAAGCAGTTAAATATGATCTGAGTCAAGTATGGCACAGTGATTGCCAAAATAACTTGAAAATGGCTCATTGAGTCAAAAAGATTTCCAACGTCTTGTTACAGCAAGATTTTATTACATTTTATATGTGTATCAAGTCCTATATTGAACATGTATTCTAAACAAACAAACATGTTTAAGCTAAATTTATTAGCAAACTTGTAATAATAAAATAAACTAAATTCCAGGTTACTGGCTTTCTGTTCCGCGTGTTTTTCTCTTTCCAGTTTTCCACCTCACTCATTCATTGCAGTGGAATAGGAGAGACAGCTGCTTTGAAACACGTCATGATGACATTGGCTGCCGGATCTAAACTATGGGGGCTTTTGGGTAATGTCTTTGTCATGATGGCTCAGTCACCACTTGCACATAGTTTGTCAGTGGCGCAGAGACACATGTGGCCCGACTACTCCAAACAAAGTTTTAAAAAGAGTGGTTCTTGATAGCTGACTCACAGTGAGGGCACAAATGAAGGGGGAGCTGGATAAATTCTGCTCTGACTGACAGGTGAACAGCCAACCTGTCAAACATGGTGAAACCCTGTACCAGGGGACATCTGCTGGCAGCATGAGAACACACAACTGTTGAGCAAATATGTCTCAATTAGCCTGATAGGGGCATTAGGGCTGGCCTCATTTCTGCCTGCATACAAACTGTTCTGTTATATCAGCTCGCAAAAGTTAGAGTGTGAATTAAGTTGTTTGAGGTGATTATAAAATGAAGAAAATAAGGTAAATAATACTACAAAAAATAATACAAATATATTTATATAAATGTATTTTATTGTACAATTTTATAAAATAAAATTGTATAATAAAGTACATTTATAATAATACAAATATAGATTTTATTATGTAATGTATAAAATTACATATTTCTTTGATTTATTGGGTAATATTGTGACGTATTATAGGCTAAAAATTCTCAAATCTAATAAATATATAATGATAGTAAATGTAGATATTTAATTAGCATATTTCATTTTACTGTGAAATTTATTCTGACACATATTATAGGATGAAATAAAATAATAAAAAATAAAATTGTATGGAATTGAATTATTTTACTGTGAAACATTATTTTGACATGTTTTATAATCTTAAGTACAATAATTAAAAAATATTAAATCTATAAATAAATATATAATTATAAATTGATATTTCATTTGCATATTTAATTTTTCCTCTGAAACTTACTCGGTTACATAAAGGGTCTTCAGAACCATTTTAATAAAAATGTTATACATAAAACATACATACATAAAATGTAATTTATATATATATATATATATATATATATATATATATTGCATATTGAAATCTATATATAATTATAATATATATTATATTACAGGCTCTTCATATGTAATTATAGACTCTTCAAAACCATTTGAATTCTTTGAACCACACAACATGCTTATATGCATTGTTACCACACAAGTAAATGCAGGTGGGCTTCAGGGACAGACTTGTAAGGGCATATCAAATGAATTAGTAAGCATTAATACATTATGAGCGCTGTTCTGGCTCACTACAACATGTTGGGGCAGGGAGCTAATGGGCGTAAATGATTTCCATGTCTCACCGAGGGTACACAAGCACTCCTCCTTGTCAACTGGGAGCGATTTTGTAACCCATACTGTTGCAGCACCGTAATGGAAGATGGCTGGGTGAAACCTTGGGGTACACATTAACCTTTAAAGTGTTGGCCCAAAGCTGAGGAGAGGCCGTACAGGACCAGAGTTAATGTACCAGCCTCAATGTCCCGGCCCGGGAGGGGTCTGCTGAAAGACTGCACGCACCAGCTGCCCCCTGCTATTTTTGAAGGGGCATTTGTCCCATCCTTATCCCTCGCTGGCTGACTCAACTGAAAAACACGAGTCCATAACTGTGCCAAATCCAGCCGTTACCTGCACTTAGCAAGGCACCTGAACCTGTTAACCCTGTTAGCCTCCACTCATATGAGAGAAATACAGCACTTCTAGAGGGACTTTTTCACAGGTTTTGGTGTCTCTATGTTAATAAATCTGCTAGTGCTAGTCTATTGGAGTCCCTTGTTTTCCACTTAGGTACTTTAAGGTACAAATACGTACCTTTAGGAGTAAATAAGGTACAAAGGAGTAAATTTAAAAAAAGGTACTGCCCCAGGGCATAACCTGGAAGAAAATTTTAACAATTTAAACTGTGAATGCACCATTTTTTGCATTCTTCTAATTGTGAGGATGCATTGACTACAAACAAACCACAATTTGCACTGCAGCAGAGCTCTGGTGGCACATGGGCACTTAAAATCTGTCAGCGTTCTGAAATGCCAGCGATTAATGCCGTGGCATGATTGCGCCATTTTTCAACTAAAAAAGGTTCATTGCACGTAAATAAATAGCAGAGCCCTGGCTGGAATTATAAAAATGTCACCACAAACCAACAAGTGCAGCTGATGCATATAAAGCCGTTTTGTTTCGAGAAGAATGGGGAGGAAAATGTGATACTTAAGAGTCATTAAAATTGTATGATGTTGTGCTGCACGCAAGTCAAATATGACTTCTCTGTTCACTACAGAGGGAGAACATAAACAATGCCGCCTGCCACACAGCGCGGTCCATAAATGTCTCCAGAATAATGTTTACATCTCAACTGATCTGTCATCTGCAGGAGCCCCTGCCCCATCATGCGCCTCACATGCCCTCAGCCGGACGTGCCATAACTAAAGATGCTGACAGAGGATTCTTTGTCATTGCACCAAATATTTTCTTGTTTTTTATTAAAGTGCTGATCAAAACATCAGGAGTAGATTTATGTCTCCATTTGAATAACAACATATTTTAGACCTGTAAGTCAGTATTGTGGTAACATATAAATATTTTCCTCGAATGATACATAAAAGATCATTTGTTTTGGTTTATTTCAGTGCTTGTTTGTAATAAACTCTCTACTTAAGTTAGTTTAGTGGAAAAGAATGGAAATGCAATGCTAGGAATATTGTTTATTGCCAATACACTTGTAAAATAGTTTTACTGGCTGTTATGGGAGAATAATATTAAACACCAAAAATGTGCATAATCTGTTTTGGATGTTGTGTAAATAGGATATCACATGTAGACTTTAGATCAAAAAGCAACATACTGAATTGTAAAGGCTGATCTACAAGTGATTTCCATTGTGCAATAACACATTTAGAGTTAGGGTTGACCTGAAACATCGTTTTACAGAATCACAAGCAGAAAATGTTGTAGGCTAATATGTGTTCAGACATTCATCAACATTGTTTCTTTGTTTAGGCTATTCGTTTTACTTTGATTGATTTTATTGATTAGCCTATTAGCAATTCATATGCACATTTTTGTTGCCGTAAGCTGTAAAGTGTCAGGTGCACTCTCTATTCACTGCAATGTGTGTAGTAAAATCCATTGATGGAGTACCACAATTTTACTTAAGCACTCAGTTTAAGACACACAGCCTGACCAGACGATGACAGACAGCGTCAATACAGGATACGTTTCCTAGTAGCTCTATGCTGCCCTCTTTTGGCTTGATGTGATCATGTCATCCAAGGGTCACAGCAAAGAAAAAAGATAGTGGACATTAAGCATATTTAACTATTTGAAATATTTAAGTTAAATTATTATTACATTTATTACAGTTATTTAATAATAATCATAAAATTATTATAAAAAATAACCAATGCAAACTTCATCATATTTCATCTTTTTGTATGACCCAATACCATAGACTGTATAATACATTATAAAAAAATAAACAAACAAATGCTCACTGTTCAACATCTTTGTGATACTCTTCTAATACATACACAATTATTTTATTTATTTAAAAATATTTCTTGTATATAGTAATATAATACTAATATATATATATATATATATATATATGAAAATAATGTAAGCAATTTATTGAAAATTATTATTGTTAATAAATTTTAAATAATTATAAATAAATAATTGTAAAAAAATAATAATAATAATTGTAAAAATAAATAAATAATAATATTCACTGTTTAACGTCTTTCTAAAATCCTTTTATTCGTCATTTTTATCTTTCATTTATTAATGTATTTATTTTTTTGTTTTTATTTTAAAATATGTAATTTATATAATAATATAATAATATATTTACAATATAGGTTTATTATATACAAATAACATAAACAAATATTCATCTTTACATAATATTTAACCTTTTGTGTGACCTAATACATTTGAAATAAATAAAATTCTCACTGCTCAACATCTTTCTGAAACCTTCTAATACATGTATTTATTTATTTATTCATTAATTAAATCATTCATTCATTCAATTCATTCATTAGTTTGTTTCAGAGAAAATAATTAATTCAGTTTTGCAGGGGGTAAATATCCTTTACGTAGATTTAAGAAAAAATAGAGAGGCAGTGATAACTATGTAGTGCTTTGCATACAGATTTGGACACTGGAGCTTGTGTGTGCCTTTCAAATTCTGATTTAATCATACACATATACCCTTACTTATCTAAGCCATCTTGGCTGTATACTTTGGTCCTTCTATAGAAGTGTTCCCTCTTCAACAGTGCTAATCTGTGCTGCTTTGTGAAACAGTGGGAATTCATTCACTCTCGGGGGCTGGAACCTGTCCCAGTCACCCTTCTTTGAGCGCTGACAACCACTGAGCTCTTTGCCACCAACTGCCACCAGGGACGACACTTGTTTAGAGGCCTCGAGCCCAGTTAAGAACGTAAAGGAGAGAAAGAAAGAGAATTAGTGTGTGTATGTGGGAGGGAGAGAGAGAAAGAGAGCTGCTGATCCGATTTTGCACTTGTATACTTATCAGTGGCATTTAGGGGCCAGTTCCTCCTTAGTAGTACAGATGGACAAAAACAGCATTAGCTGGGCTGCTGTTTGGGAGGAGTAGCAGAATAGCTAATCATGACTGGGCAGCCTCTCCCTGTGTGTTCTCCAAAGACCGGAACATAGAAGGAGTGTTCAGATGGCCCTCACAGGAACAATGGCGTTTGTCCTGCTAGCATATGGGTGCAATGGGTAAATTATGTAAATGGGTATAGAGCAGCTTGTGGGGCTGTATTCAACGTGCTTTCAGACATGCATGCATGGCAGGTCACCACCTCTTCCTCACGTTCTGAATCTCTCCATTAGTGCAACAACAAAGGCTTAACACAGTTAGCAATGGATGACTGATCTTTGATATCCATGTCAGTTATTTGGGTACATTGAATGTTTCATAAAATCTTTAAGAATTTTGCAGGAAACTTAAATGTGTACTGATAGTCAGTCCGCAATTTGTTTGTAAATTTAACTGGTGTTCAAAAGTTTGGGGTTGTTAAGATTTTTTTAATGTTTTTGAAAGAAGTCTCTTATTCTCACCAAGGCTCCATTTATTTAAACAAAAATACAGTGAAAACAGTAATATTATTAAATATTATTACAATTGAAAAGAACTGTTTTCATGTATTTCAAAGACTTGTATTTTAAAAGCGATGACAAAGCTGAATTTTCAGCAGCCATTACTCCAGACTTCAGTGTTATGATCTTTCAGAAATCATTCTGATATGCTGATTTGCTAAAAAAAAAAAAACATTTATTATTATTATCAATGCTGAAACCAGTTGTGCTGCTTAACATTTTCATGGAAACTCTAATACATTTTATTCATGATGAACAGAAAGTTTTAAAAATGAATTTATTTGAAATCTTTTGTAACATTAAAACTGTCATTTAATGTGCTCTTGCTGAATATTGATTTCTTTTAGAATTGTGGTGTATGTATCAGACACCTTTGTTTCTCCCAGCCCTCCAAAATGAAAAGAACAATTGTTTTTGTATAAAGTCTTTAGGGTTTCCTAAAACAATAAAAGATAATCCAGTCCTATCATAAATATTCACGTTCAGTGGTCATTCAGGCACTGACGTATTTTCAAGTGTTAAAAATGCCCGGAAGAAAGATGACTTGATTGAATTTCACATGGATCACGACATTACCGGCTTCTTGCTGCAGAATGCATTCACGTAATTGTTTGTGATGGGTTATGAATTACCTCTATGCTGGATAATCTCCCAAGATTACAGCAACCTGTCACAAGCATCTTTCCAGTCAAACTGTGCAGCATCATGGGAGAGAGTTTTGTCATTTTCTGTTGTTGCTCTGTCTGGTGTGACAGTGATTAAATATGAGGTTAATTTCTTCTGCCCCTCACATTACACTGTGTCCCTGCACTTACAATATTTATTCACCTCTTCCTAATTGAAATCAGTTTTGTTTAATTTATCAGCTGCTTAAGTGCATTTGGTGCAGAGTGATTTTGTATGATTTCTTGAAATGTATAGGTTACATTGTAGTGGAGCTGTTTAAATAACTTAACAGAGAGCAGATTGCTCTGATCATTGAAAACCAAATAGTCTAAGCAACACTTTTGGCCTAAGGTAGTCTTTAATGCTAATATAGGATTTTTTCATTCCAATAGTCTTAATTGCTTCTATATGTGCAATTGGCCCGAAGAACACCATCAGCAGTGTGCATGTTTTCACTTGTTTCTTTATTAATGTTTATGTTTATGTTTTCCATTACTGTTAGTGGAAAGAGTGGAGGTATAGAAGTAAACAAATAGACAAGGTGGAGATAAATGTAGAGTATGTTTGTTCTACGGTATTAAAAGACAAACAACAATCCACTCTCTAGTCAATAATGGGAAGTGAATGGAAGCCAAACTTTTGTCACAGCTCAGAGTCTATTGACATAGAGTGGAATGTGGAATTATAAAAGTCATATATTATATATGTTTATAATTTTTTGTCTTTTCTCTGTAAGAATATCTAAACATCATATAGATGAGTTTACTTGAGACATAAAAATGTGACATAAAACATTTTTTATGGAGTTTATTGCTCATACCTAATTAAATAGGTATGAAAAAATTATTTTTCTTATTTAAGCATAAGCTTCACTGACAATACTTTGATTTGTGCTTAAAACAAGAAAAAATATTTGCCAATGAAGAAGACATTCTTTAAAAAATTTTTATCTTATGCAAAGTCTATATGTTAATGACGAAGAATAAGACAAAATACCTAAATTAATATAGATCATTATTTTTGTAATGTAAGAAACTCTTGACTTATGTCTTAAAAAATGCATATTGTTAAAGCATTTGTATTAAATATGTTTTATTTTAAAGCAAAATTTTGTGTGCTAATGTGAATCAATGTGTTGTACTGAGTGACTAGAAATTTATTTGCAGACACAAAGGCCTGGACCTCTGTGAATGCCTTTACACTCCACGGGATCATAATATGTTGTCATGCAACATACATAATTACATACCTTTTTACCCTCCACCCGGGACAGCTTTACGCTTCTCCACTCTCCCTGCATGTCACCACCCATCTGTGCTTGAGAGAGGAAGTACAGTGTGGTTAAAATGAGGGCGTTTAACATCGCTGTGCCTCTAGAGCCCCTGCCTCTCCTCAGGTCTGACCTTGGCTTTGACTGCCAGACTGACTCACAGCTTCATTGTGACTACAGGAAAACAATGTGTGCGTAGAGACAATGCAGCTCTCCTTGTCCCATGTGTCCCTCCACAAAGACTCCCCCTGTTCGCCACCTCACCAATAGGCCCTTAATTCCTCTTTTGTTCGAAAAATGGGAAATGCGCAAGAATCTTCTTAACGAAAGACATTGGATGAATGCATTCATGCGATGGGGTCTCTTGTGGAACACAAGCGAGCCCTTTCTGTCTTTGGCCCTGACACTTCTCTTTAATACACAAAAAGCAATTACAGCCCGGTTTCCCAAATGACAGCTTTCTGTAAGCTGTTGTCCCAAAGGCAGACGTGATGAGAGCTGTAACTTATTTCCCACATCTCCCCTGTATCCTTTCCTGCAAATCAGGCGGGATGGGATTAACGGAACGACTGCCAAATGGTGCCTGTGAATTTCGGATTATGGTTTGTGGAGGACTACAGTTGGTGTCCAAACAGGTCGAGATTCCCGTTTCTCTTCTTCCTCTTCACACTTTTCTGTCTTATACAATGCATTCAGGTTATACTATATGAACATTAATTCTTTCTTGAAGAATTTGTACATGTGTCTGGATTTGTGAGAGTGTGTGTGGATGTATGTATACAGCTGTCACTCCTCCATGCTACTCGGGTCTATTAAGAAGAGCAATTAAATAGAGAATATCTTTCTGTAAGCAGTTAATGAGGTTTGGTCCCTGGAGGAGGCGGCTGATTGGCTGAGACTGTGGACTGGGGGAAGTCAAGGGCACAGTGCTAAGCAATGCATTGTGGGAGACATGACATTATGCACCATGGGACCAAAGGACTTAAACAATATTAGTCTATTGCTTTTTTTCCCCCAGAAACAGATTTTACATTAAAGGGACATAAGACTCTTGAAGGATGATCTTAAATATCTAAGTTTAAAATAAAAATTTCTCCAGTTTTTATGCATCAATCACTTTAGTACACAAAATGTGCTTTTATTGTTGTCTATGTACTAGTTTACATACTGCTTTATACTTTGTAATTAATGTACATAACTGTTCCATACATCTACTTAGACCTTTAACGTTGATAATATTCCAGTTTTTGTAAAAAATACATTTGAATGAAAATTATATTAAAAATGATTTGGTCATATAATATTTATTAATATCAACAAACTAAAAAAAATGCATACACCAAACATCAAAAGTTCGGTTCTATATATTTTGCATATTGACAATTCTGCATCACATATGGAAACTCTTTACCTTTTAAAATCTGTTTATATTGTTCCATTTCTAAACAACAAGGTTTTTATAAAAATGTTTCCCTCTAAAACCCACGTTCATGTTTACATAAGTAGTTTGACCTATAGGCAGACTGTTGACCCCCAGCATTCATTCTCTCAAGTCTCAGAATGCTTACAGCATTTTGGGGTCCCCACCAATCTTACATCTCCACATTTGAGTTTAATTGCCCCTGTAATTGCCCCTCTCTGGTTGGGCCTGTAATAGTAGGTATTGGATATTGGCTGGGGCGGCTCACTGTAGCATGGTTAAAATAACCTTAGTGTCTCCTCGTTCTGGAACTGAGAGGGTCTACTTACAATGGGAACAGTGTTGCATCGATGTAATCATACACTACTTTCCCATTCACCTTTTAGCACCTTCCACCATTCAACACTGTCATTACAAAGAGTAAACGAGTATCCGCATTACAGAACGACATTACACTGAATTAATGTTTTTTTTTTATAATCACGAGCATAAATGGAACGATAGTTTGCCTCATTATCTCATTTTTCAAAGCTTTGTAATTTTGGCCCAAGTTCAACAAATTACATTTTTACTTCTCATTCCCACTTCTTCCATGCACTCGGAATTCCCAAATCCCTTCCCTCTCTGATTACCATATCATCTCAGCCCCTTCTCCCCCACCCACCCCCTCCCTCTCCTCTTCTCTGTCAGTAAAGCTGCCCCATTAGCCCCTTTGCAGGAGTGTTAAGAGTAATGGCCCTGCCAATGTGAGAGCCAACACAGGGGAAATAACGCTTCCCTCGCCTGGCCTGGAAATCTCGGAGCAGGGTAATGAATCCTTATGAGAGCAAAGCAGGGGTATATTGTTCCCTTATATGGGGGAGGGAGGTGGGCAACAGCAAATTGAAGAAACTCACGAGCTGCTGTTGTTTTTGCAGGTCATTAAGTCTGTGTTAATCATCTCGGAGCATTTTTATAAGTTTGCGGGGGCAAATGAAGACCAATGAAGGGATGTGCTGATAGCGGGAGAAAGAAAAGTTGGAGAGGGAGGGAAAATGCACGGTATTGATCAATTTCAATGCGGCCTAAGATAACTTTTGAATCTCTCTGATCAAGTCTCCATTACTGAGGTGGTGCGCATCCATCATGCGGCCTTGACTTCGGTCAAATTTGCTCATTCTGTGTGATGATGAAGGCAAAATTCTGTTTTCCCTGACATCTTGTGTAAGATCAATCCACTGCTAAAATGTGCACTTACAAATATACGTATAGATGTAGGACAAACATTTATATTTTCACTTCATATTAACAGATTCAGATGGGTCAGGGCAGAGACTTACTCTGAGTTCTGTTTTATATACTTATTAGCAGATGCATTACTAATTGAAGGCCTAATTTAGTGGTGCCAACAATGAGGAAAGTGGATACGGCATTCAGAACTAACAAAGCCTTCCAACAACACTTTTTATATGCGAATTCATACTAAATAAACATAATCTATTCATGAATAAAGCCCCCCATGTACTTTACACTGCTTTTAAATATTTTCCGTGTAGAGAACATGTCTAATTGTAGTCTGGCACAGCGTCTCCAGTAAACCTTGCTCAGTGAACCCGTATTTCCTAACTGCAACTGACTATCTTTATTTCTCTGGCTCAATTAAACCCTGCCGTTTATGAGAAACCAACAAGATTCGAGTGACATCATTCACACTTTTCTTGTGTGTTTTTAACTCTGTACTTGCCACAAAGCATCCCATAACAAGATGGAGTTCTTATTTGTGGCCTGTTTGCCTTTTGTTCTGCGATTCATTTGTTTAATGTTCAAGGATGATAGAGATTATGTATTCATTGTTGGATAGGTGTAATTTCACCTTATGGACTAATTAAGTAATGGTTGTGGGTGTAGATGAAGCCCTCCCCATTCTTTCTGGAGTCTTGCCAATGGTACCTTTCCACAGCTGGGTCTTGTTTGCTTGTCTTATCTCAATTCCCCTCAGTTTTTCTACTATGGAATCCTCCTCACGCCAACAATACCACAGTCTGTTGTTTTTTTGGTTTTGGTGAATGGGGGCATTTGGGGGTGTGAGAATGAAAGTGATTTCGCATCCAAACTCCATACACCAGTTTTCATCAAAAGAGTATTAAGTTGTATTTCAAAGAGCATTCTTCTCCGGGGTCTCTGTAAACATGACATCTCCCATTTAACCCTTTCTCTACAGCTGAATAAACTTAACATGTGAAAAAGTATCTGTGAGACCAACGTCCTTGAACATTTTACGCCGCCATATTCTCCTATCTTACCTTTTTTCAGTTTATCACATTAACATGTAACGGCTCCAGATGTTGACTCCTCTTTTTTATTCATCTTAATTACTAATTGAATTTGCCCATAAAAGAGCAGATGCTTTCTGCTTCAGAACACAATGTGTCAGGGGCACACAAATGACAGGAACATGTTGGGAATTGGAGTGGATTTTAACTCATTCTATGCCAAGTCTTTGTATATTGGTGTATATGTAAGAGATTATAAACAATTTACAATAATCAGTATGTGTTTGTTTACTGTACTACTCAGGAAAGACACAATTAAATATGATGCTTAAAATGTCCCTCCAGGGACATTTTAGGCATTTTATAATTTTTTCAGTTATTTGTCCTAAATTATTTTACTGTGAATCTGCGTATTATGGACACACAGCATTTTATAACTCATTTTAGATTTGTTAAACAAAATGTTGTTGAGCGCATGTTGCCGTCTCAAGAGGCCAGTGAAAACTGTCTTTTTATAAAAGAAAACCATGGGACAGTGATCACTAGTTAATTTCTGCCGTTTATGCTGTAGCGTTTCCCATGAAAATGTGGTCAGCACATCATTTCAGAGTGGGAGTGGGAAATCTGACATTTTTATTTATTTATTTTATTCACCACACATGTTTCCAATCTGCAGAAACTCGGCATAGTTGGGTTTTTCCCCTTTTACAATGCCATTACAAAACAATGTTCATTGTTTGTGGCATTTGCTCTAATTTTACAGCTCTTGCTCCATTTTGTACACATTGCTTAGTCCAGCGCTGGACTGGCTATGGGATACGGGACTCTTTTCATGCTGTTTTATTTAAGGATGTTATTGTTGGCCCTTGCACAGGCCACAGTCAGCCCCTGGGTCTTTTTCCCAAGCGATAGAACCACCCACACATCATCCATCATCTGACCTCTCTCTGCATGACAGGTCACTTCTGCTTTTCCACCAGGATGCACCGTGTTTGTGTATGTGTGTGTGTGTGCTGTGAGGCAGTTTTGGGACAGTAATTATAAGATGAAGTTGAGACAAAGCTCATAATGCAGATATGCAACTCTGTTAAAACGGTGGGGTTTATACGGTGTTGTAAAACCTCATCTAAATACAGTACGGTAGAGTGTCTTGCCAAGCTCTGCAAACTCTGTGCTAATTGTATACTATTATCTATAATTACAAATAGGTAGGCTATTATTGCACCTATTCACCAACTATTATTGCACCACCACAGTTCAGGGTGTTTATAATGATAACAAAGCTGAAACATACTGACTGAAATATGATTATATTACGATGAGAGGGAAAAGCGAGAAAATTATTTATGTTGTGTGACAGTGCCCCCTACTGACAGTTCAGCTCACATCATGCCAATGTTTTGGATATTGATCAAATGTTATTTTCTATGCTATTTTCCTCCCATCATTTATTTTTGGCAAACAAATTAGATATTATTTTATCAGCACAAAGCTTTTTGTTTTCCAGTCTGAATGTTGATTTTGGGGCATAAAATCAAATATCACAGCACGGATGACTAAAAATATTCCACTTTATTTCATGGACCATTTTAGACAATGAGGCCTTTGTACATTTACAGCCAAGATCTCCCTTGCAGATTTCACTTTGAAGCCCATGCAATTTACATTTCCACTGTTTGAGCTGTTTCATTTATTTTCATTTCATTAGTTTCACTCTGCTTATATCTAAGGCCAAAATAAATTCAAGACAACCATAACATATCTACCAACTTAATGTTTTGCTCCTGACATTTCTCAGACATTTTGACATTTATTCAGACATTTATTTTTACAGAATATATATATATATATATATTTACAAATGGACAATTACTGACAGCCAAATCTGCATTAAAGTAAATGCAGAATTTCATAAACGTTCTTAAAGCATGTGCATTGACATCAGTTTTTAAAACTGTAGGTGACTGCATTCATGCATAAACACATACATATTCAACAATGAATATAACAACAACTTAATTGTAAAATTATCAAGCTATATTATGGTTGATCAAAGCTCCATATGAAAACTATTTGATGGATAAATCACTGCTCATGGTAGCTATATAAGTCTATATTTTCTTCCATAGTTACTAATTTTGAACTTTGTTGTTTAATAAAAACTTAACTAGGTAAGACGCATGTTAGTGTCCAACCGAAAATGTTTTCGGATGGATTCCGTTCTGAATGCGTTTCCTTCATAGGCTCGGTCTTTGCAGTCAGGCTGTCTATGGTTTTCTTCATTGAACTTGCAGCAGTAATTGAAGCAGATCCCATGGGTGTAGTGCATTTGGGAATGTTAAGTGCTGTCTCTTGTCATGCTCTGTTTTTGTAAAATAGGTTCTTTTTTTGTCAGTTTCCTGTGATGTTCTTCATTGTTTTTTTTCATTTATTTATTTATTTTGTTAAAGTGTGCAAGAAGCTCCTAATGCTTGTTTTCCATGAGAGGCTCTCCTCTCCCAGGGGGCTGTCATTTGTGGAAGGGCCTCCATTTTCACCCGTCACAAAGATGGCCCATCTACCAGAACACACAAAATCTTGGCATCTCAGCCCCTGAGAAATGGACTACCTATTGGAGCTGACATCCAGAAACGTATTCTTTTCTTACCATGTTAATGTCTCATACTTGTCTTAGGCAGATGTTACTCATAAAGCTTGGCAGTGGCATACAGTACCTTAAACTTGTCTGAATAAACTTTATATATGCTATATTTTATATAGAACATATTTTATATTTTCACTTGAATATTTAAGGGTAATTTTTTTGTTATTATTTATTATATACATTTCTGTATACATACCGTGAAGTCTTTCAACATTCCACTGTTATTCTCTATTATCAGAAAAACATTAGCTAATTGAACTCGTTATAGGCTTTTCAGCAAAATTGAGCGAAAATGAAGTAAAACAATGAAACAAAACAGTCCAGAAACCAGAAACAATTTTAACCCAACTCAACAAAATGTTGATTAACATTCATTAATACATTAATTTATAATTAATTAATTTGTTACAACATCGGGACAGCTTGCTCCTTTAATTCTATCGCTTTAAATTCACATTAAAAATGAATTGTGCTTGGTGAGAACTGAAATTGAATTAATTAGAATCTCAATTTATATAATTGTATAATAATAATTTATAGAATTATAGAAATTATTTATTTATTCATTCTCACTATCATTTGAAACAAACCCATACGTTCATTTTGTTCACATTCACTAACCACTTCTGGGAGGTTATGCTAATGTGGTTTATGTCATATCCTCATCAAGGATGTAGTGTTGTGCTGAAGCAGCCTACGAAATTTCCGTAGGTGACAGCGCATTTCCGCAGTAACCTGCCTGGCCTGCGCTCCTCCAGCGCTGTCCGAAGCAGTGTAACTTTAGAGTTCATGCTCAGGCTTTCGTGACAGCTCGCCTGGCACGACCAGCGGATTTCAAGGGCTGGAACACCTGTTTTCACGAACGAGAGCCAAAACAACACGGCCAAGATGTTGAATATGTGGAAAGTGAGGGAGCTGGTTGATAAAGCGTGAGTATTGTGAAGGTTTTCGACAGTATTTCGGTGTCCTGTGTCTCATACCTGTTGAAAATGAGACACGTACGCACTCATTGACGTCACATCGCACTCTCGAGACAGGAGTTAGCACAGTAGCTAACTACAGCTTTGTTGTGCCCTTAAAACTAACGTATTTCGCCTGTGTATTTAACTTTCGTTTTCGAGTCGGTTACGATACTTTATCAGACGTTTTCACTTGTTTATTGCGACTCAATTTTGTTTACGAGACAAACGGTGCCCTCAAACTTCCTTACTATTAACTCTCAGTGGCTAATTTATGACAGTTGCTAAACTTGGCTGTCAAAACACGGCGTTTGTGTTTAAAAGTGCTTTACATGCCAAACCGTCGTGTTGATTGTTAACCTTACTGAATGACCAAATTAAGTAAGAGCACGTGTTTAAATTGGCATTGGAGTGGAAACAACTTTTTCATGTTTGACAGCTATTGTCAGGCACTATTCAAGCTAATCAGCTAGCCTGAAATGAACAACGATTCTTTGTACATATTTGTATGGTCAGTTGCGGATTAATTGGCAACCTGTTTATACTTTCTAGTTGTAATCCTGGTACAAAGACTGTAAGTTTGAAGATGGTTGCGTAGCTTCTGTAATGGAGCCTTTGAGTTTCATGGAAACTGCTGCTGTTAGACTGAAACTGGTGTTTTAAAGTCACCATGAAATCAAAATTGAAAATTCTTATTTTTTAATGGAATACTGTAGTGTTCATTATAAATAATTGATCCGTGCACTTCATTTTTTTTTTTTAATTCATGTGCCCTCTTAATCTTTAATCAAAAACGATTCGATTTTCCCCTCCCCCTCAAAACGACTCGTCTTCTCTTCCGGTCACGAGCTATGGCGCAAGGGCGGAGCTAGTGACGTGATGGGTAAACGCTGGGATAAAGGACGGGGAAAAGCTGAAGCTGATGCTTCACTTTATAACACTGACACCAGACATGAGGGAGTACGCTACCCCTAAACATTGAAAAAATATTACGACAACATTACTCTTAGGACATCACAAACTAATTTTTTTCATGAATATGACTTAACCTGATGGAGGACGCACGCGGTCATTCAGACAGTCTCTCTCTCGCGCGCGGGTGCTGTTAAGGCATGTTTTGTGCAGTTGATCGTCGTCGTCATCATCCTTAATAAATAAAACATTTATTCATGCTTGGGTGTCGGCTAGAGCTGCACGATAAATCGCATGCGATATTTAACGCACATCAGCGGTAAATCTCCATCACGTGCGTGCTTTCACATGGAGCAGCATTAACTACACAGAGCCGTTGTTCACCGACAAGCTGCGCAAAACATGCGCAAAATATGATCGGGGTTTTGCGCAGCTTGTCATGGAGATTTACCGCTGATTGAAGAACCGGTTTTACTGACAAGATGCTCGTTAAATATCGCATGCGATTTATCATGCAGCCCTAGTGTCGGCTGTGAATCCAGTGGAGAGAAATCCCCCCACCAGGCTGCGCGATATTTAACGCACATCAGCGGTAAATCTCCATCACGTGCGTGCTTTCACATGGAGCAGCATTAACTACACAGAGCCGTTGTTCACCGACAAGCTGCGCAAAACATGCGCAAAATATGATCGGGGTTTTGCGCAGCTTGTCATGGAGATTTACCGCTGATTGAAGAACCGGTTTTACTGACAAGATGCTCGTTAAATATCGCATGCGATTTATCATGCAGCCCTAGTGTCGGCTGTGAATCCAGTGGAGAGAAATCCCCCCACCACTAACTGCAAATTGGCATTCAGATTTGCCTCCATTTTGTTAGTAGCGCCCCAACTTCCAACGATCCAATCAATTCCCGAACGACGAAATCAAGTCTCGCCCTCTCATATCAGATGCCGTTTCACTCGGATATATGTCACAGTAGAGCAGAAAAGACAATCGCAACTTCCGTTTCATGCCGACTTTAACCCATATATATATGTATAGATACCCCATTCGAACGCTCCAGGCACGTAGATGCGGTCGCCATCTTGGAACGGTCAACTTGACGTCATTCACGATACTGTAGGTTCACACAGCCGTTCTGTGCAGGATTGTGGCATCTTTCGAATATTCATTGATTACTATGGTGAATGACGTCAAGTTGACCATTAAAATATGGCGGACGGCTTACGTATAGCGGCCCATAGAATCAGTCGCTAATGAGGAATCTACATATGTTTTAACCCTTTAAAGGACAGGAACACAATACCCCAGAAAAAGAAAAAAAATCCAACAATTATCAAAATACTACACATATTTTTGTTCGAATGATTGATTTTATCTTTATCTACAGTTTTTGTCACATGATACTCACATTTAAATGATAAACATTTATTTAGAGGTCAGTGGCCTTCTGCGCTTTCAGTGCTTTAGTCCATTATGCCATGCTGCCATATTTGCTGATACATAACAATTCTAGGATGATGCCAGTTTTTATACAGTCTCTTGACCTAGGTTTTTGCTGGGATCCCCTTTTAATATTTTTCTTAGAAATTGGGCCTCAGAAACCATTTAAGGGTTAAACCATTTTTCAGATTGTTCCGTCTGTCATGCACGCTGTCATCTACTGTCTTTATGAATAGTTGTTCAGTGGGAAATTCAGAATGATGTTTTTCTTTAGAAGTGCCAAGGTCAAGAACAAATGAAATCCCTGTCTTAAAATAAACTGCTGGTCATAGTTACAGACTGCACTTCTGTTTGATTTCTTAGACTTTAGTCTTTCTCAGAGTTCAGTGTTCACAGAAACTTGAAAATTATTTTATCTTCAAGAATAACATTGAATAGTGATCATTAAAGAGGATATAACTCTGAACTTGAGGTTGTTTTTTTTCTATACTTTGCTAGCTTGCCCTTTTCTTATAGTACAGAAAAGCAGTTACTGAAAGCATTAATTCACAAATATTACTTTGCACAAACCTTTGGGTGTTTCCTAATAAGTGGGTATGTCCCTGAAACTGTTACATTTACACACTCCTCTTCAGCTGTGGAACTATGCTATGTGATGATATAAAGTATCTGACACTATATTGTATTGGCTCTAGCCACTTAATAGAGACTACAAAAAATCTCTGGAGAAGCAATATAAATAATCATCTATCTATTCTAGACAGCCATCACTCATCATTCATGACCTGCAAAAAAAAAAAAAAAGCCATTTCCTGTTTTTGCAAAGCAAGTTTGAAAACAATGTAGCAAGATGAAGAAATGTAGCTTATTGCCTCCAAAATCAGTCTGCCATCTCTATCAACAGTATGACCTTTTAACAGACTGCTTGCCAAGTGTAGCCATGGGTGGACTGACAATGTGTGGGGAATTTAGCTTCATGCTGGTAAAGCAATGAGCCTGTTCCTAAATGGTGTGAAAGTCCTGAGATGCCACAGGAAGACTTCTGTATTATTTAGTGTAGTAGATGGTATTATCACTCAGCCACGGGTATCATGTAACTGTGGAAAGACTTTCAGTAGTACCTTAAATAAAAATCAAAGCTGCCTGCATTATCCTCAAGCTAAGCAATACAAATAATCATCTATCTATTCTAGACAGCCATCACTCATCATTCATGACCTGCAAAAAAAAAAAGCCATTTCCTGTTTTTGCAAAGCAAGTTTGAAAACAATGTAGCAAGATGAAGAAATGTAGCTTATTGCCTCCAAAATCAGTCTGCCATCTCTATCAACAGTATGACCTTTTAACAGACTGCTTGCCAAGTGTAGCCATGGGTGGACTGACAATGTGTGGGGAATTTAGCTTCATGCTGGTAAAGCAATGAGCCTGTTCCTAAATGGTGTGAAAGTCCTGAGATGCCACAGGAAGACTTCTGTATTATTTAGTGTAGTAGATGGTATTATCACTCAGCCACGGGTATCATGTAACTGTGGAAAGACTTTCAGTAGTACCTTAAATAAAAATCAAAGCTGCCTGCATTATCCTCAAGCTGTGAAACCAGTTAATGCTGTTGGCCTGTCTGGTGTGTTTTTAAGGATTGGACACAGTCTTGTTTATCCCAGATTACTCAGAATAAGGAAATGATTGCACCTTGCAAGCATAAGCAAACGGATGTCCTGACCTCTTTTATCACCTCAAACTGTGCTGAAGTTTTGTGTTTGATAGTTTAGGGGGTTTTGTACATCTTTTTGTATCGATTCTGTGATTGTCTATAAGTGATTAAATCTTAAATGAGGAAACGGATGTAGGAAGTTTTTTTTGCTGACTTTTTTTTCAATTAAATTTTTATTTTTATTTATTTAATCTTACATTTATGCTTCCATTGAGAAAGACAATACTAAGATATTTTTTCCCAGTAAGCTGTAAACTGAGACACTAGACATTTTCTAAATCAAATGGCAGTGGTCTTTACTAAAACCACAAAAGTGATTTTTTTTTATGAGTAGGAAAGACGGAGGATTCCATAGGGTGCTTTTATTTGATCCACCCTCTATTCTCAGCGAGTCTGTCCTACACCCCACCCATATACTGAGATCTTGTGTGTCTTGTATAACCACTCTTTATGTCACTCTGGTTATGTCCCTCTAGTGCTAAACTGGTTTCTCATAATAAGAGATTTTGGCCCTGCTTTGCTGGTTATCTCCATCCGGTATTCAAATGAAGGTGGGGTCTAAGATTGATGATCGTTTTAGGCATTATTTGAATGACTGTTCTAACTTTCCTTTTTTTTAATAGGCAATAAAAAATTGAGATTTACTAACACCAGGGGATTTTTTAAAATGGTTACCAACTCAACGGATAGCATGATACACAAATATATGTATTAATATAGTTTGAATAGGAAGTGATTTTCAGTGTGTCTATAATTTCTGTTAATATATAACCTGTATAGCATAGTCAGATTCTGTTCTGTTCTCTCATCATTTACACACCTTTATAATGTTTGAAACACATGATTTTCCGCTTTGGAGCAACAAAGGAGATCATTTGCATAATGTCCATATTTTCATGTGCTTTGCGGCCAATCATGATGCACAATGTTTAAATGAGCACAAGTGTGATTGAGACTTGGTTATAAAAACCGAATGAAATTTTGTATTGCCGTAAGTTATTTCATAATGGCTTCCAATGATTTGGATGCATTTTTGGTACTGTTTATTATGCTTTTTTGGTCTTTTGGAGCTTAACAGCCTCTGCTCACTGTATGCCTTTTGTTGTATGGTAAAGTGCAGGATCACTGTCAGAAATAATGTGAAAGAACTGGGGTCTATAAAGGACAACTTTGTACTTCATCTACCCCTAAGGTGCATATAGTAGTACCATAAGCATACATATAATAAGTATTTTAGGGGTAAATAAGGTATACAAATATCCCTTTGAGTGACAAGATGTTCTATTCCTAAAAGTACAGTTTTTGCGATTTTAAAGGATGTTGGATTGGATATTCTGCCTAACATTTCTTTTTGTTAAATATGAAAAGGAGTTTTTTGTTTTTTTTAAACAAACGGTCTTTCTTCCAGTTTCACAGCCAAACAAACTTCTATATGTATGCTTATGGTACTACTATAAGTATTTTAGGGGTAAATAAGGTATACAAATATCCCTTTGAGTGACAAGATGTTCTATTCCTAAAAGTACAGTTTTTGCGATTTTAAAGGATGTTGGATTGGATATTCTGCCTAACATTTCTTTTTGTTAAATA
Organism: Sinocyclocheilus grahami; assembly: GCF_001515645.1. Lineage (NCBI taxonomy): Eukaryota > Metazoa > Chordata > Actinopteri > Cypriniformes > Cyprinidae > Sinocyclocheilus > Sinocyclocheilus grahami. The sequence continues at coordinate 663,353 of NW_015505509.1, forward strand.
TGAAAAGGAGTTTTTTGTTTTTTTAAACAAACGGTCTTTCTTCCAGTTTCACAGCCAAACAAACTTCCTTTCAACATAGATTCCTTAATATGTTAATCCATTCATTAATTTAAAAAAGTCACTAGCACAAACATGTTGACCAGTTGCCTAATTTTGATTAATATCATTTCCATCTTGCTCAATGAAAGGATTAAACTGATGTGATACAGAATTAACTTCTATGATTGGTAGGGATGCACGATATATCGGCCACCATATCGGTATCGGCCCATATCGGCTAATTTTTTCTGTTATCGGTATCGGCCAAAATTTTCATATCGGTGCATCCCTAATGATTGGTCATTATGGACCTCCATTTACAATGCCTATAACAAGTATCTCAATTCAAATAATTTTACAACTAAATTATATGAAATGTGTTTTTATTAGGCTTTCTGCCACTCAGTAATTCATATATTTTATCTTTTATATATTTGGGCTTTGCTGAAGGGCTCTTTTTCCTGCTGATATATTTTTTTTATCGTATAATCAGTCTAAATAAAGGATGTTTGACTTTACTAAAAGGATGTTGTGTTTTAATCTCATTCTTACAGAACCAATGTTGTGATGAACTATACAGAAATTGAGTCTAAAGTTCGAGAAGCCACCAACGATGACCCATGGGGACCGTCTGGACAGTTTATGGGGGAGATCGCTAGGCAAGTGGAGGGGATTTTGATGCTTGAACTTATGTTTGTATTTGTCAGCAGTTACACATACTTCCAATATGAAGAGTCTCCTAAGCTTTTCTTATTTTTTTGTTTCATTTCAGGGCTACATTCATGTACGAGCAGTTTCCAGAGGTAATGAACATGCTGTGGACTAGAATGTTGAAAGACAACAAAAAAAACTGGAGAAGAGTTTACAAGGTATGCTTTACTGATGACGGTATAGGACTGAAATGGTTTTGTTTTGCTGTGATCTGTCATGAACTTGACTGTCCTCTCTACCTCAGTCTTTATTGCTGCTGGCGTACTTGATCAGAAATGGATCAGAACGGGTTGTTACTAGTGCAAGAGAGCACCTGTATGACTTGCGTTCAATTGAGAGCTATCATCATGTAGGTGAGTGAACTGTGCAAAAGCTTTTATTATTATTCATCGTCATATACACTGTTTGAAGTCTCTTAGATACTAGGATGAATGGGCTTTGTGTTTCAGATGAGAATGGCAAGGACCAGGGTGTCAATGTGCGTCAGAAGGTGAAGGAGATGATAGAGTTTGTTCAAGATGATGACAGATTGAGAGAGGAGAGGAAGAAGGCCAAGAAAAACAGGGACAAGTATATAGGCGTGTCCTCTGACAGTATGTCGGGCTTCAGATACTGTAAGTCCCTAACTTTCTCTCTTTCTTACTTGTGTGCACACACACACACCATTCTCGCTGTCATATTTATCAAGGTTTGCAAGTTTTTTTTTAGTTTTTTTTTTTACATCACTCAAAAATACGTTTATCATAAGGAATATATCTAATCGGGACTCTCTGAAAACAAGTAGGTCCTCTGTCTCCTCTCCACTGTTGTTGTCCATGGGGGATTTGCGTTGCCAGATGAGTGAACTGTACTGTAGATTTATTTTGATACCCGGCATAGCTGCGTTTTCACATGACAGTATAAATTATGTTTTCGATGTCCTTGATTGGGAAGGAAAAATGCAATGCGTTATTTGTAATGGCTGTTTTAGATTTAACTGGTATCATGTTTAGTTTGACAGTCTTTTCGCTCTAAAGCTTAATGAAACTTGAGATGTTTTTTAGATGGTGGCCTGCAAATTTATTCAGTAATGTAACCACAGTCCAATAACAGTTCTTATTTATGAAATATACCCGAGAGGAAGCATCTTAGCCTGATTTTACTTCTCTTTACATTGACATCAAATTAGTGAGCGAATCTCACCCTGGGTCATATTTCACCCCACCCCTGGAAAAAAATAAATTATATTTTGCATAACAACATTAAGCCTCTTTTTAGTACCAGTTCTTGAATTATTTTCACGACAATTAAACACACCCCTATAAACCGTATAATCAACAAAAAAGAAACTGGTATATTAATTAAATTAACTATTTATTATTACTTCATGGTAATATTTATCATTCTGCCTTTAATTTATGATAATTAAGTAATTAAGTTCTAATGAGAGCCACTAAACATAACCATTAAGAATAATGAAAATTACAAACAACCTCTGAAGTAAAACATCCAACTGCATGACAGTAATTAAAATAGGTCTGAAAATGTGTTTAATTTATCAATGAGCTTCATCTTTATTTTATTTAATTTTTTTTCGCAAAATGCATTTTTTCCCTCTGATTCTAATTACCCAGATATGTTTTTGTGGGATTAACTATTTTATTCCTTATATTTCCATATACGAGTTCTAAATGAAGTTTGACTGTAATAATAAGTGTATATCGCATAACACATTTCCTGTCCTGTTTATGCATTCTGCAGCAGAGGACAAGTTTGATTTTAGAGAGTCACGCTCCAAATGGGATGAAGACTGGGACAAAAGCAAGGGGGCTTTCCCTTTCAGTGATAAACTGGGTGAGATCAGCGATAAGATCGGAAGCACCATTGATGACACCATCAACGTGTTCCGCAGAAAAGACCGGGACGACTCACCTGACAGATTCAGGTCAGGACCCCCAGGCCGACTCACTTTCCCGTCTCAGATCACCTGGAAACTCCTATTCTGCCAAGTCTTCTTTTGTTTTTTTTTAAACACAAATAGCAGAAATGTTAGAAGTAATTATATGAACAAATTGTTGACAGTTGTGTCATGGAATGATTGTGTTTTATCTACTTATTCTCAAAGAAAGGAAGCTTTTTGTTAGTGATCATACATAAGCTTATGCTTTATCTTCTCTGTATAGTGAAGGAGATGAGGACCGTCGGAGAACGCGAAACGGGCAGTCGGGGAAATCAGAATTTAAAGATGATGAAGAGACAGTGACAACCAAAAGCGTCCAGATCGTCCAGGCCACAGAGACCACTGCCACTCGTAAGAGAGGAGGCATTCCCTCCAAAGCGATAGACCTGGGAGCAGCTGCAAATTACACCGGCGATAAACCCTCCACCAACACAAACACAAGCCAGGTAGATGAGAGAAAAACCAGCTACAGTAGCTACAGCACTAGTCTTTTCCTGTTTAATTAAACCTCTCTTGCATTTAGACACATCGATAATGCAACTTTAAGGAGAGATTTGTTAATAAATTGTGTGAAAAGAAATGGTAAACTTGTATTTAAAATAATGTAGACTCTACACTGACATCTTGTGGTTGCTCTTATGAGTGTTTCAGTTTGTCCTTTCTTTGTTGCCATAGACCACATCAGCAGTGAGCCAGCCCAGTTCTGGTCTGGTGGACTTGTTCTCGGCAGAACCTGCACCTGCTCAACCAGCTTCCCAAGGTAACAATAGTAACATGCATCCTCTTTGGGTTTCTCTAAATTAAGAATATTTTGGTGGATCTACAGTTTTGGCTGAGGAAAATATCATAGAATGTCTTTTTTTATTTAATTTATTTGATTTGTGGTTCACCGTTACCTCAACACCTGGACATGAAACAACATTTCACTTTAGAATGCGTAGGAGAAGTTATATTGAAGGGTTCATCCCTAAAGGAAGTAGGGTTGCACTGTTCTGCCACCTTTCGCAACAGTAAAAATAAATCCCAAGAGTGCTTTATGTTCACAAAACATCAAGTATCGCCCAGAGGGCTTACAGAAAATACGAAGGAGTGGGACATTCATAGCAAGCAGAATGAATCTTGCAATGGACTCAGACACACTCTGTCAACGCAGCATTGAACTTATCATAAAGTACACTGATGCGTATTAGGAGTCATTTACATAAGGTAAACATTTCCGTCAAACTACTGTTCTGGTCAGATACTAATGAGTAGTTGTGCAAGCCATAGTTGGATATACATGAAGAATGGATGAGGAGATAAGTCAAAGTAGCAGGAAACACTATGCCATTAGTTTGGCAGTATGGACGTAAAGAGAGGTGTGCACAGGGAAGTTTAGCATATGTGCTCTCCTGCACTCCTGCTGCCTGCTGAAGCATTTAGTCACCGGGGCCAGATGTCAAAGCGTTCCCTGGTGAGTGTGTAGTGCTGAGCAGATGCGTAGATCGCTCTCCTCACTGTCTTGCTCCCTCCACCACCAGCCAAACAGCTGCATCTGTCCTCCTCCACATAACTCCAGCCACAGGCTGCTGGAATGTAACGTGACCGGAGTGTGTGTGCCCCTCACAGACTCCCAACAGATGTTTCTTATTCTGTGTTCTCCATTTTTGTCTTTTCCTTAGGATATTAGTAGGGGATTGATATGTTTCACAAATCTAGAATGTCATAATTGAATCTCTCTTTCGTTCTAGGTTCAGGCTCTGACCTGATTGGAGGTTTTGCTGATTTCTCTTCTCCTGCAGCTGCATCCAGCCTTCCATCATCAGCTGGTATGTTTATATAACCTCTGAACACACCATCAGGTCAAAAATACAACCTGAAATTCTTGATTATTTTTATTATATATATATATATATATATATATACATATACACCTCTGTTCAAAAATTTGGGGCGAGATTTATTTATTTATTTTTTAATACATTTTTACCAGGAACATTCAATTTATCGAAAGTGTCAGTAAAGACATTTACATTTTTACAAAATATTTCGATTTTAAATAAACATTGTTTTGTTTTTTTACGTTTTTATTTATCAAAGAAAAAACACATTACGGTTTCCACAAAATTATTAAGCAGTTTTCAACATTCATAATAAGAAATGTCTCTTGAGCACCAAATCAGCATATTAGAATGAAGACTGGAGACACTGAAGACTGGAATAATGGCTGCAGAAATTCAACTTTGCAGGAATAAGGTACAGGAATAAGTTAGATTTAAAATGTATTTAAATAGAAAAGTTATTTAAAATTTTAAACAAGTATTTTAAATAAATTATAAAACTTTTCAATAGTAGTCTATTTTGTATAAATCATTGTTGAGCAAAAGATACTTACCTGCCCCAAACTTTTGAACAATAGTGTGTTTTCAAAAGTGACTAGTATGTGTGTTTTCTAATTGACTCATCAGTTAATTGGTTTTAAGAAAACCCTATATAATTGGGTGGGTTTTGTGTTATATGACCCCAGTCGGGTGTTTCTCAAGGCAGTTTAAATAAGACGTTCAAAAACAGCTGAAAGTAGTGCAGTTGAATGGAACAGAGCACTAGGGTCTCATGACACACTTTTAAACTTAAGATAAAAAAAGCAATGTCCAAAGATGTCTGTCTGAATGTAGCAGCATGGGAAGAATTTAAACACAATTACTCTGAGAAGGTTTTACTGTGCAATCTGTCTAACAGTTAGAACTGCCAATATTTAAAGCACCACCACAAAATAATATTAGAAGTAGTTACCAGAAAATCTAGATAAATTTGTTGAAGTTAGTAATCGATTAGTTGACCATCACTACCCTATTATTATCCCTAATATACTGTAAGTTATGTTCTTTAAAAGATATGCAACTCCAAGAGAAACTAATAAAGCCTTGCTTGCTTTTGCCAAAAAAATGTATTTTTTTTCTTCTAATTAAACTCACGTGTTAAAATAAAAGCCTTAAGGGAGTGCAACTTGAAAGACACAAAGTGGTGATATGTGTGTTTTTATATGGTTATTTAAATATAGTTCTGGGAATATAACAGAAGGCTGTTTGTTTTTTCTGCTGGACCGGAGTTTGCCATCCTCAGCTGCCTGTTTATGAAATACTCCAAGCAGAAAGCTCTTAAATAGTGAAAGGAGGGGGCTGCCATATGGTAGGCAGTTGTGCTAAAAGCTAATGAGCACAGACACATTTCAGCTCTTGTTGGGTGTGACATGTCACCCTCTGCATTTTTGGGACTGAGCTGAAGTGACATAGAGTCTGATTCTTTTTGATGTTCATGCATCTTCAGTGCCCTGATAGTTTCATTACTGGTTCTCTTGCATTTCTTTAGTTTTTTTGTATTGCTCATTTACATGCAGATGCACATCCTCTGCTGGATGATAAAGCCTAACATGAAGCCAGATTGTGGAATTTGTGCAGTAAAAGCACATATATGTCTTTTGATCAAAAAGCTTTGTAACTATTACAACTTCTGTCTATGTTCCTTGTGCTCTCTATAATATTTGTGCTTCTCTGTGTTTCAATTCATCAGAAGCTTTTGTCTTTTCTCAGCCCCAGCGTCTAGTGGGAATGGAGACTTTGGTGATTGGAACGCTTTTCCTGCAGCCCAGCCAGCCATCCCTGCAGCTCAGCCTGTTAACCCTGCAGGAATAGACCTTTTCTCAGGTCTGCAGGCGGCCCCTGCCCCTGCATCCACAGCACCCTCATCCGACCTCTTTGACCTAATGGGCTCCTCTCAGACCACTAACTTCAGCACCTCCCAAAGCATGAACTTCTCCATGACCACCTCTCAGACCATTGGCATGCCAACGTCCAAATCACAGGTGCCTACTGCCTTTGAGAATTTTCTCAATGTATCAACTATATATTTTTGAGGAATGAGTACTTGATATCTTCTATAATCATGTTTTTTAGATCAAGGGACCTTGAAATGCTTTGAAGAGCCCAGTTTTCTTTGTGTGTTCTCATCCTTAATTTTATTGAATGAATTTTTACGCCCTTGCATTAAGGATGGGCCATCAGTATTTTTGATTCATTTTCTGAGGAGAGAAATATGATTTCCTTTTTTGAAAGAAATGAATAGTTAATAATTAAATTTATTTAGCAAGCATGCATTGAATTGATCAAAAGTGACCGTAAACATTTATAATCTAAAAAAAAAATCTTTCAAATGTATTTATTTAGTCATTTATTAGACGCTTTTATCCAAAGCAATTTACAAATGAGGACAACAGAAGCAATCAATTGTAGTATTAAAACAACTAAAAACAGATCCCAAACTAAAAGTTAAAACTTTATAAATACTACCTATACACATTTTAAAAATAAAGAGATTAAATAAAAATGACAAATGCATACAACAAAATTTCAAAACTTAACATTTAAATGAAAAACTAAAAAATAAAGCTAAAAACAATTCAAAATATTAAAGAACAAAAGGTATAAGAGTATAATAATGATTCCAACATAACACTAAGCCAAACACCAAAAAAAAAAAAACTGGTATGTGGTATGTACAACCACACACACATACATATACAGTATACTGTATATGTACATACACATTTATAAATGCAATATATATATATATATATTATTTCATTTCCATTTAGTTTGTTGAAGTATTAAAATAACTCAAATTAAATAAAACTAAAAACTTAATAAAAGACCTATACAGACAGACATAAATTCAGACATAATGTAACTAAAATTAAAATAAATAAATAAATAACAAATACAAATAATACAAATTAAATGACAGTAGTTTATCAGTAATCCTAAAAAATAACACTGGCAAACACACATGCTAAAAAACAACAACTTACTTACACATAGTAAGAAATGGTTATAAAAAAAGCTGAAACAGAAGCGAAGCAAGTAATAGAAAAGAGGAGAAATAAAAAGCGATACTTATCCTTTGCCGGTGTCCCTGCCCGGTGGAGTCGATGGTCTTTACACTCTTCAGTCTTCACACGAGGAGGCCTTCACGCGATTGCTGCCGCGACCGCTGTAGCGGTAAACTAAGCTTTTTTTTATATCCGTCTAACAAAATACTAAATTAATTCAGCTGGACACACTTTCCTTATTTTCTCCGTAACAAATGGCCAAGCAAGCGCAGACACTGACAAGATACGCGATACAGAACGAGACCAAATGCGATATCAGCACGTCTCCACACAGTAAACTTTTAATTTTATTTAATTAATTTTTACGCCCTTGCATTAAGGATGGGCCATCAGTATTTTTGATTCATTTTCTGAGGAGATCAATTAAACCGCAAATAAATGCTGTTCTTTTGAACTTTATTTATCAAATAATCCTTTCCACAAAAATATTAAGCAGCACAGCTGTTTTCTGCATTGATAAGTAATAATAATAATAATAATAATAATAATAAATTTTTCTTGTCCAGCAAATCAGCATATTAGAATGGTTTCTGAAGCATCATGTGACACTGAAGATTGGAGTAATGACTGCTGAAAATTCAGCATTGCCATCACAGGAATAAATTAAATTTATTCATTTAGAGACTTGTATTAAAAAAACAAAGCTAAACTTGTGCACAAAAATAACAAATAAAAGCCACAAAACATTTGATTATGAAAGATTTTGATTGTGCCATTCTATATAGCGTAACTTGCAAACGAGTGCCTATGCATTTCATTAGGTGTTGTACCTATCATAGACATTTGTGCATTGCCGTCCCTCAACATTATGTTTACAGCACAATAAAAGAATAAAGATGAAACCAAGTGATGTAGAGTTGCACATAGATAATGTGGTTTTCATTCAGATCCCCCATCTGTGGAGTACTAAATGCAACTCATCTAAGTGGAACTGCACACTAAACACTATTTACGCAAGAAAAGACAATTCTGGCCGAGGTTCAGAGCCAGCGGTTTAGAGAGCAGGCAACATGAAAGTGAAACGATCGAGGGTTAACACGCAGCATCGGCACAATTTTCCACCCACCCCCTCCTCATTACCCATCAACCCCAGTCCCCCTGGGACACCCATCACAGAGAATGGCAGAATGAGGAGGAACAAGTTTAAGTCAGAAAACCATTAAATTGAAACAAAAGCCTTGCACAAAGATAATATTTGCATGCTAAAAGCCTGACCTACTTTAAAATGGCAAGTTTTGTTTGGCTAAAGAAAAAAGCAGCCCCCCGATGGTATAATTAGAGGGACTTGAGATGCATTTTAACATGCTGAAATAATTTTAGAAGACAATGCCTCTCAACCAACATTTCTGTCTTGTTTAACTCAAGAGTCTTGATAACCCTGAAAGACCACAGTGTAATGTTCTGGAGTATTAATAGTGCCTTTCATCTTCTCTGACTTGTGTCATTCTGCCATTGGCAAACATTCATGGTCATTGGGGAATTTTAATTATCATGCTTGAACTGCAGCAGAGCAGTTTCATCTTAACAAAATCAGCGAAAACATTGTTTTTGATCATATGAGTGCTATCATATATGGTTTGTTCTAAAACCGAGTTGATTTTCTTTGTCTTTGCAGCCATTTCAGTCAATGGGGAGCCCACTGATGCCCCAGCAACCGATGACCCAGAAGCCCAATCCCAAAGCCTCTTTGCCGTCCACCTGGTCCAACTCTAATGTAGACATAAACCTGGACTACCTTGGCCCTGGCATGCATCCACCCAAACCTTCTCAGCCCACACTCAGCATGATGCAGCAAGGTAAGCAAAGATACTGATGTAGAGTGTCTGGGACAGGATTTAACCTGGGTCCAGAAAATTAAATGAGCGCAAAAGAATTCAAACAATTGGTCTATATGAGGAGCGGTAAAAATTAGTAACTAACTATACTAACAAAAAATACGACAGATGAAAATATAAATGTATAGCAGTGTTTCCCATGCATTGATTTATTTGTGGTGGCCCGCCACAGTATCAACACTGACTGCCACAAATAGATTTTCCAAAAGGCTTTGACTACGTTGAATAAACATGATCACTGCACGTTTCAATGTCAAAACGCGGCACATGTGTTTTTATATGAATGTGTCTTTGAAGGGAACTGACTAGCCATTTCTCAGTGTGCGTTCTTGTCTGTACTTGTGTTCTTGTGGACTTGTGAAACGTCATCAGTCGTCGCCCAAGTACTGTTCCAGTTCAAAGTTCACATCTAGCCAAGTACAGTTCAAATCCCCGGATGTGTTTTTGCTCCGCCCCTTTTATCAAGGATGCATCCAGAGGTGACTTGTGCGAACTTGAGGCAGCCAGGTATCCCAGAATGCATTTCGCACCAACCAGCAAGCGTTAATGACGGAGGAGAAAACCCGCATCATTTTCAAAATATTACTGTTATTGTGTCATGAAATGCAGTTCTAAGAGTATTTCAGGCGAGAATGTAGTTGTTTAAAACTCTAATCTGCAGTCTATTTATAAAGATAGCGCCTATTTGAAAATTAGCTTAGCCGATTTTAAGACATGAGCTCCACGCGATCAGCGGGTGCTCAGTGCTCATGTATCCGCCGACAGCAGTCTCACCTCGGCTAGTCCTTCTGACATTTGCCGTTTGCCTCTGATGTCTCTGTTAGTGGTTAAACATGAGGTAAAATTAATTTTGGCAAAAATTTTGGTAAATCTAACAGGCAATCTTTGGTCTCATGAATCTATTATTTCTTCCAGGTCATATAGTTTTGGCTGAGCACAAAGTTATGTTTAATAAATTACTTATTTATTCATCGTAATACAACGCTGACTTTGTTGCATACATTTGACCGAATTGTTTGCTTTTGTCTTTATTTCCTATTACATAAGTCTCTTATACTTTATACTTATTCTTTTATAAGGGCTATTATTGTTCATTAAAACTGACATTTAACAAAAAAGACAGAGTTGTGCTTGCATTTTAAAGAAAACCACAAGGCAGTGGTGTTTGATATCATTTTGTTTTATTGTAATGCGTGTATGCGTTGCATGAACCACATTTTTGTGAGCCTATTAATATTTTAAATGAAACAGAAAAGAGGCAATGCTGTTTGATATAATATTTCGTCGTATTGTATACATACAGTGAAGATAACCGGAGTACCCAAGGCGAGCTGACTGAGGTTATCAAGTACTCTGCTGTTCCATTTGCAGAATTACCGGACTTCGGACTCCCGAGTCGAACTTGCGAAGTCCGAACTACCAAGGACGCAAGTCCGAACTTTGCGTACTTGGTATTGAAAAACGGCTACTGTCTTTAGAAAAGGTTTAATGTAATTTTAATTTAATCTTTCCTATACTGCCTGATAAAGCAGCGTTTATGAGCGCAGCACTGCTTTGTTTACAGCCGTTAACGAGGAAACCGCTGTTTCTGCCGCTCCAAAAGTGCCTCCTGCTGGCAGAGAGTGAATGTGCATTTTCAATCAGCCCGTCTCCAGCAACATGTGTTTTTGTTGTTGCTCACTCTTTTTTTCTGTTTTCTGCAGCAACTCTGAGCACTTTTCATACATATACAGTATACTGTATATGTACATACACATTTATAAATGCAATATATATATATATATATTATTTCATTTCCATTTAGTTTGTTGAAGTATCAAAATAACTCAAATTAAATAAAACTAAAAACTTAATAAAAGACCTATACAGACAGACATAAATTCAGACATAATGTAACTAAAATTAAAATAAATAAATAAATAAATAACAAATACAAATAATACAAATTAAATGACAGTAGTTTATCAGTAATCCTAAAAAATAACACTGGCAAACACACATGCTAAAAAACAACAACTTACTTACACATAGTAAGAAATGGTTATAAAAAAAGCTGAAACAGAAGCGAAGCAAGTAATAGAAAAGAGGAGAAATAAAAAGCGATACTTATCCTTTGCCGGTGTCCCTGCCCGGTGGAGTCGATGGTCTTTACACTCTTCAGTCTTCACACGAGGAGGCCTTCACGCGATTGCTGCCGCGACCTCTGTAGCGGTAAACTAAGCTTTTTTTTATATCCGTCTAACAAAATACTAAATTAATTCAGCTGGACACACTTTCCTTATTTTCTCCGTAACAAATGGCCAAGCAAGCGCAGACACTGACAAGATACGCGATACAGAACGAGACCAAATGCGATATCAGCACGTCTCCACACAGTAAACTTTTAATTTTATTTAATTAATTTTTACGCCCTTGCATTAAGGATGGGCCATCAGTATTTTTGATTCATTTTCTGAGGAGATCAATTAAACCGCAAATAAATGCTGTTCTTTTGAACTTTATTTATCAAATAATCCTTTCCACAAAAATATTAAGCAGCACAGCTGTTTTCTGCATTGATAAGTAATAATAATAATAATAATAATAATAATAAATTTTTCTTGTCCAGCAAATCAGCATATTAGAATGGTTTCTGAAGCATCATGTGACACTGAAGATTGGAGTAATGACTGCTGAAAATTCAGCATTGCCATCACAGGAATAAATTAAATTTATTCATTTAGAGACTTGTATTAAAAAAACAAAGCTAAACTTGTGCACAAAAATAACAAATAAAAGCCACAAAACATTTGATTATGAAAGATTTTGATTGTGCCATTCTATATAGCGTAACTTGCAAACGAGTGCCTATGCATTTCATTAGGTGTTGTACCTATCATAGACATTTGTGCATTGCCGTCCCTCAACATTATGTTTACAGCACAATAAAAGAATAAAGATGAAACCAAGTGATGTAGAGTTGCACATAGATAATGTGGTTTTCATTCAGATCCCCCATCTGTGGAGTACTAAATGCAACTCATCTAAGTGGAACTGCACACTAAACACTATTTACGCAAGAAAAGACAATTCTGGCCGAGGTTCAGAGCCAGCGGTTTAGAGAGCAGGCAACATGAAAGTGAAACGATCGAGGGTTAACACGCAGCATCGGCACAATTTTCCACCCACCCCCTCCTCATTACCCATCAACCCCAGTCCCCCTGGGACACCCATCACAGAGAATGGCAGAATGAGGAGGAACAAGTTTAAGTCAGAAAACCATTAAATTGAAACAAAAGCCTTGCACAAAGATAATATTTGCATGCTAAAAGCCTGACCTACTTTAAAATGGCAAGTTTTGTTTGGCTAAAGACAAAAAGCAGCCCCCCGATGGTATAATTAGAGGGACTTGAGATGCATTTTTACATGCTGAAATAATTTTAGGAGAAGACAATGCCTTTCAACCAACATTTCTGTCTTGTTTAACTCAAGAGTCTTGATAACCCTGAAAGACCACAGTGTAATGTTCTGGAGTATTAATAGTGCCTTTCATCTTCTCTGACTTGTGTCATTCTGCCATTGGCAAACATTCATGGTCATTGGGGAATTTTAATTATCATGCTTGAACTGCAGCAGAGCAGTATCATCTTAGCAAAATCTGAGAAAACATTGTGTTTGATCGTATGGATACTATCATATATGGTTTGTTCTAAAACCGAGTTGATTTTCTTTGTCTTTGCAGCCATTTCAGTCAATGGGGAGCCCACTGATGCCCCAGCAACCGATGACCCAGAAGCCCAATCCCAAAGCCTCTTTGCCTTCCACCTGGTCCAACTCTAATGTAGACATAAACCTGGACTACCTTGGCCCTGGCATGCATCCACCCAAACCTTCTCAGCCCACACTCAGCATGATGCAACAAGGTAAGCAAAGATACCGATGTCTGCAACAAGATAGAATCTGGAGTTAAGAAAATTAATGAACTCAAAAGAATTCAAACAATTAGTCTATTTGAGGAGTGGAGAAAATTTGTAATTAATCTAACTAAAAAAATATAACAAATGAAAATATAAATGTATAGAGGTGTAATACTATTATAACATAAAAGTACAATAGTAAGTGCAAACTAGATTCTGATACAAAAACATGACATATTGTTCTCATGACACTTTGTGAATACGATTTCTTTTTTAAAGGGTGCTATATAACGCTTAAAAGCATAAAGCTATATCCATGTTTATACACTACTGTGTATACACTACAGTTACACTACTGTTCAAAAGTTTGGGGTCAGTAAGTTATTATTATTATTTTTTTATTCAAATATTAAGCAGCATATCTGTTAACAAAGCGGTATAGCAGTTTTATCGTTGTTAATAATAAATGTTTTTTTAATAGTGTAATAGATTAATATTAAAAATATTTGTAAAATGACTGTTCTTACTGTATTTCTGATCAAATAAATGCACCTTAATACATTTTTACAAATTTTACTGACCACAAACTTTTTAACTATAGTGTATAAAAAAAACATGTAACACATTTAATCAGTTTTACATTTTATATGACAAAATAATTCAACATCAAAAACTATAGAATTGAGATTTTGATTCTTTTAATAAATTGGGAGCCTTTATTTTCCTTTATTCCCCTCTCTGTTTATCGTGCAATAGGAGTTCAGTCTCCTGTGAATATGATGACTCAGGGCTTTGCTGGAATGAACCTGGGCATGCAGGCTGCTCCTACAATGGTCAGACTGCCCACCAACACCATGATGGGAGGAATGAACATGGGCATGCAGCCTGGCATGACAGGTAACACCATGCCAACCATGGGAGGGATGCCAGTCAATCAGGGCATGATGGGAATGAATATGAACATGGGAATGTCCACAGCTCAAATGGGGATGCCAGGAGGCATCGGCATGGGTACGGGAATGCCGGTCATGGGCATGAACCCTGCCATGGGACAGCCTAAACAAGATGCCTTTGCAGATTTTGCCAACTTTGGGAAATGAACTGCAGAGTATTAAGTGAGCAGTCCTTCTTTAGATGTGACCGTGAAGAACCTATGAAGAGCTAGAAGACAAAGACTACTTGAAAGATGTCAAATAAAGCCATGCAGGAAATGTCTGTTTAAATGATGCTCATGTACAACTGGATGATTATATTATTTTCAATGTTCTTCTGATCAGCTGTACCAAGGAGCCCTATCGAGGGTGGCTGGTTTGTGCTCAGAATCATTTCAGTCATTGCACACGCACGTCCTACGTTTCCATTGCGTCGGGACATCACTTTAAGCAATGTGATGATCGTGAATGACTCCGGTTGACTTTCTCCTGTCACGTAACTTCTTAATTTAACCCAGGAAGTATTGGGTTTCTAATACTGTAGAAAAATCCTAACAATCAATTCTGGCCTTTCCTCTACTCTTGCCTTAAGATGATAACCTGTAAATATTTTTGTGAGCAGACAATAAGTTATTGAGTTACAAGATTAATGAATTATGATGGTGAGGATTTTTGTATGGAGTAAAGTTTGTGATCACTTGCCATTTTTGTATTTGATTTTTATTCAAATCACCATTTTCTGAAGAGAAATTAAGTACTCAAAAACATCAAGATGATTGAATGACGATTCTAAATCAAAACCTTTGTGGCCTTAAATAGTTCGTCTACTTTTTCAATGAAAATCTGATCTACTTTGCATCTTTATGAAAATGTAAAATCTGTCCTTAAAACACATGGTGCCTGTCAGTCTCTTGCCTTTTTTTTCTAAAAAAACAAACTCTTAGGATGATATGAAAAGTACAGTATTTATTAAAGGTACTGTTAAAGAAGATATATATCTAGTTGAGTACACGAGTGCAAATTTTTTTATGTTTTTGTATGGACATAAGGAAGAGTTTGGATGACTAAAATGATTTTATGTATAATTGAACCTGATACGGGTTCGTATTTTTATGCAGTTCTGCTTATGCTGAGTGTAAGTTGAGGCTGTGTGTTTGTAAAGCCTGGTAGCAAACAGTTGGATGCTGTATCCAGAGGACCATCACTGTATTGTCAAGATGATCTGTTTTTGTCCACAGTGTCCACTTAAGTTAACTAAGCCCCTCTCTTCCAATCTGAGGCTTTTTACAAGCAAAATGACCAAATTCTTCCTTGTTTCTTTTTTTCTGAAGGGGTTGGTTTAGGTTTTTGTAGTCCGGTTTGTTGGGTTCTGTGGGATCTCAATTATTGAGTTGTTAGGGGTTAGGGAGTGTTACAGGAAACACTATATGTTTATGCAAATCTACAGCAAGCAACAAAAAGCTAAATCTTCCACTGAGAATGTTTAATGTTTTCAGTTTCATACAATGACTTGATTGTACTTCTGATCTTTTATGAATGACAATAAAGATTTGATTTCCATTTTCATTGTTAAGCTTGTTGTTTTTATCTCCTCTAATCAATCTCATGTCTTAAAAAATAGTCTGTTCTTAGAGCCCTCTTAGGACCTGACTCCAAACGTTAACTTTGCATGCTTTAATATGAAAGCTTCACAGCCACATGTCCCATTTTCACTGGATCCTTTGCCAGTGAACTTTGTAATTGGCATAAAATTAAGTCATTTTGAGAAACTTGAGCTTAATAAAGGAAAAGGAAACTGGCCACAGTTCTGGTGTATATTTTGTATCTTTTACACGCGTGCGTGAGCGCTCACACACACACACACACATATATATTCAGTACATGATGCTAGACTCTATCATGTACTTCAGAGTAGTCACTATGTCCATCTGTATACGTGTTCCCCAAGCTAGAGCCAATTGGTGATTTTATGAATATGCAACAAAATGTAGAACCTTTCCTCATAAATAAATGGGTAAAGATGCTAAGAGTTTTTATGAATAGGCAAAGCTGTGAAAGACGATTTACATTTCTAGTAAGTAGTCTATACTATTTTTCTGGAAAAATAAACCATTTCTTTACTAGGTTAGGATTCTTTGTTTGACTCATTCTTTACTAGGTTCGGTCATTTTTGAAGGTGAATACAACTAGAGCAATTTGACCAGCAATTACTTTTTAAAGCATAAATATGTGTAACCATGATAGAACACCTTCAAACAACAATAGGAAGAATGATTTAAGTATTGTACATGGACACATGACTAAGTACATCACATTGGAAGACTCTAAGATTTTTTAAAAAGGTGAAAAGTTTTTTGCATTTCATGAGGAGAGTAATGTGTAAATGGCTAATATATGCAGAGAGGGAAAAATAACACTCAAACATGTCAAGACAAAAAGCCTTGAGTACTACATGCAATTTCCAACAGCTCAAATAACCCTTTTTTTTTAAATCCATGGAGACCCAACTGCATTTTTTTTTTTTACACTAAAAGAGGTAAATGTCTAAATAGAAAATACTGTTTGACATGAAAATAAGAGTGTGTATTGGCTGGCCGTTTTAGTGGGGTTGACAGATTGACTTTCATTTTAACAGAACAGTGAAGTGAATATCAGCAAAGCAGTCTTAAATATATTGCCATTTCACCTCTGATAATTTGTTAAAATACAACAAAATTAGACTCGATGTGCAATGTTAATGCTTACAGTGTATCAGTGTCTTACTTCCCCCTAGTGGTCATTCAAAGCAAACACAAACAGCGTGCGTTGAGTATGTGAGCTTCACTCATAAACAACAACCAACCACAATTAAAAAGAGTTCATTTTACTCCTCTTTTAACATATTATTTTCATCTGTTGATATACATATCAATATGATACACTCATTTTACAAAACCTTTGAGTGATCTCCATAAAAAGTAAACAAACCACAAACATTTCATCTGGCTAGTCTTTAGTCCTGCTGTATGTTCACAAGAAGAATGTTTTCTCCTCGTATGAAAAGCTGATTGACATGACGCGTGTGCACTCTTCCATACTCCACTTTAGGCTTGGTTTCAGACTTCTGTGTCGCTTTTAATGTGGTCTTGTCTTTCTCCGAGTGTTCAGATCTCTCCTGGGTATGTTTGGGGTGGGTTCTCCTGGTTTGGTCTGTGAGATGAGATGAACTACTGTGTAGCTCTGACTTCTTCTCAACCGCGCTGAGAGCCACGGTCTCTTGAACTTTTAATTTTTCAAATAGCTGTAATAGAAAATTAATTGAAAGAGATTTATAAAGCAATATAATTACATTGAGGAGTTTTAAAAAGTGCCAGCGAAAATATGATAAAAAAATTCTTCAGTGTAAAACAGTAAAAAAAAAAAGCTAATTTTTCTATTTAATATTTTTTAAATCAATTTTAGCTGTGATTAAGGATTATTTACTACTAGAATATTCAGATATATATTCAAATGATTCACCCTCGTGACAGTCAGTGCTTTCTCATGATAAAGAGCTTGTCCCAGAAGTGGCTCCCTGTATGTTTCATCCACATCCACCATTGCCTGGCACCAAACGGATCAGCAGAATAAAAAGACAAATATTAATATTTAATTATGATTATTATGAATGATAATAAATGTAAAGGTGATTTAATACTTGCCAGGTTCCAAAACTTATCAAATGCCACCACAAAGCCAGAACACACTCCTCGGAGCCCTTTAAAGGTCCGGATGTGAACTTTGACTCTGATTTTCTCCTGAACACATCTGTTCAGCTCTCCTAATGGACTGCCTGTGTGCACTGAGGGGGGGAAACAAAGATACAGAGCCTAGTGAGCTAACTAGATTTTGTTTTTTTTTGTGAATAAACCGTTTAGCGTTTACTATCGTCTTGTGACCTAGACAGCAAAGGCAGAAACATACGTGGCATTCTGGTAAGCACATTTTTGGCCGCTTTTCGCTGTCGAGGTGGTCGCTTGGCTCCGCTTCCCTCTCCCTCCTCCTCAACCGGGTTGTTCACCATGAGTCTCTTCAGCCTTTCTATCCTCTCTGGGTCTGCTTTACCCTTCTGTGCTTTTCGGAGTCTTTTCTCCACGTTTTCGGGTTTCGCTCGGCCTCGACCGCCTTTCATGAAGCTCTCATATTCCGCGATGTTATTAAAGCACTTGATATTGGGGTAAGGCAATGGCACTTGTGGGGAATACAGAGCGAGCAGAGGGTCAAACTTATCCGAGCTGATGTCCAGCTTAGTTTCGATATCATCTTCGTCAGTTTCTAGTTTTTGTCTGCGGGTCTCGGTGGTGGTTTGCTGGTCAGATGTTTGGGAAGGTCCTGAACGGCGCTCATGTTCGGACTCTCTCTCACCCTCCTCCATTTTTGAATGAGCCGCAGACTGCAGAGAATCATGGGTAACTTATCAGCGTGAAGCCACCGATGAAAATGTTTCCTGTCAAAGTCGCTATACAATATAAAATATGCCAGTTTACTAATAGCAGGTCTTAAAAAGACCTTTACTATTTGTAATTATACTATCTTTATATATACTTAAAACTAGAACCATTAAAAATGTTACTTGAAATAAAAAACGTTAACTGAATTTATTTTAATTAAACCTATTTTATTTCAGCTAGTTTCTAAGTCAAATTTAGTTTAACGGTGTATTAAAATAACTAAAACTGAAAACATAATTAATAAAAACTATTTAGATATGTTAAAAAAACAACAATAAAATGTCGAAAATGCTCAACAGTATTACTACAGCTTTAACTAAAATGATAAAAAATAAAAACTAATTAAAATATTAGTAAAGTCTATATTATCTCAATTTTACTAAATTACACTGATTTGTAAGTAACTATTTATATGAACCCCCCCCCCCCCCCCCCCAAGGAGGTGTATCACCATCAATTATTTTTCACAATTTTCTATTCAATAAACAGATTGCTAAAGACTTAATTTTTAATTAAGTAACAATAATGATGATGGTTATTAAGACGATAACAATGATATTGTTATTTATAAATAACATTATTGAATTAAGTATTATTATTTTGTGTATTTTAAATTTTGTACTAATATTTTTAATTCTACTTATCTAAATCTTATTTCTATTTTCTTGGCTATGTATGTGTGTACTCGGAGCAGATTGGAAAGCACTTGTGTGTTTGTGGATACTTTTGTTACCGCTTCCGCATTCGTTCTCCTCCTCGTCAGTAGGTGGCAGCGCACACTCGCACATACAAACGGAACGTACTACACGTAGAAGCGTGTGTTCGTAATGTATTGTTCTAAAAGAAAACATTGTCGTATCGTGTAAATTTTTTTTTTTTACATATTAGAGAATAAATATACCAGATGCTAGAAGGATATGTGGCGCTGCTTTCGATTTATAGTACGGTGCTCCGGTGAAGGGTTGGTGTAATAACCTATACTAGAAATATGCTGTGTGAAGAATACCAGAAGATGAGGAAGTGCTTCAAGATTTAATAAGCATATGAATTGACTGGAATCGTGAATAACTAAAGAGAAATAATGTCAGTGGACATAAACATGTTGGTGCTACAAAAGATCTGAGGTTACAGTGGACCTGGGGACTTTGTCAGCACTCTGGACATTTCTGTAAGAAACATATCTTAACAAAAAGTACATTCTAATATTATAAATTATATTATGATGATATACACACTGCATAAACTATATATTAACAGTATACCACGGCTCAATTTTTCTAGGTTGTCAGTGGAAATGGAGTTTCCAGGACATAGTCAGCAGCTCTTGGCCAGCCTGCGCTCTCAGCGTCTACAAGGTTTCCTATGTGACTGCACTGTGCAGGTCGGCTCGACTCGTTTCGGAGCCCACCGTGCCGTGTTGGCCTCTTTCTCCCCTTTCTTCCATATGTTTTACTCCGATCAGTCAATGGGGAATACCAGCACAATCAATGGTGGGCCACAGAGAGACACAGTCACTATTAATGGCGATATCGTGACCCCACAAGCCTTTGGGCTCCTCCTTGACTTTATGTACGAAGGGGTTCTGCGATTAGCAGCCCACCCCCCTCCAGAGGACGTGCTCGCTGCAGCCAGCTTCCTACATATGAATGACGTGGTTCGAGTGTGTAAGAGAAGACTGCAGGGTCGAGGATTGGCTGAGGCGGATAGTACAAGAGTAGAAGTTGGAGCAAACGAGTCCGCTAAACCTGGAGAACTTGATGGCTTGAGTGGAGAAGACGTACCTGGTGCAGAAACAGAAAGAGATGGAGCAGTAAGACATTGTCCACAGTCAAGCCAACAAATGTCTCTTTATATCGATACCAAGACTGAAACACAAGCAGGGATGGCTAATCTCCTCACACACAGCGCCAAGAGTTCAGAAATGGCAGACACGACCCAACCAGGAATGGACTCGCAACCAGCCATTAGTAATTCTTGTTCAGGTCCGTCCACATATCGTTTTTCACCTAGACCTGACAAAACAAGAATATCGGCACGGTCTGCTAGCCTCGAGTCGGCATTTTCAAGTCCATGTAGTACGACAGAACTAATTCAGACAGAGACGCAACCTGTTGTAGCCACTGCCATGGCTCTAGGCAGTGTGGACAATGCTAGTGCTGCTCAAGAACATGAATCTAGAGTTTTTATGCAGGCTCAAACACTGAAACCCCAATTCCGGAATAAAAGTGCTGGAAATCCAGGGTCTTCACAACACATTCAGAGCCAGAATGAAAGGAGACATGAGAACACTTTGCCCGATGCAAGAAACATGCAAAGTAAGCGTAACAAAACTCTTTCGCAAACATCAAGGGAAGAAAATGAAGATCACTTTGAAGTGAAATTGGAGGCAATTGTGATTTCTGATGAAGAGTCTGATGATGTAGATGAGACAGTGGTAATGGATGACGGCCCAAGTAGAAATGCAGATTTAGATCATGGGGATGATTTTGATGACAGTAATCATGATGTCGAGGAGCTGACTGATACTCAATTTATTCCTGCACACCCATTAATTCATCTGCCACATCAAGAACCCCTTTCTTTCCCTTCCTCACCGCAAGGTCCTAATCCTTCTACAGCAGAAACCACCAGCTTTTCATCATCTCTTTTTTCAGCCAATTCCCAGCCGGAGCAGCAGGTCATGTACCTTGAGGAATTTCATGACTCGCTTGGGAGTTACGTAGAGGACGTGCCTACTTGTAACACTTGCGGAAAGACGTTTTCCTGTGCTTACACCCTGAGGAGACACGCCATTGTGCACACTAGGGAGCGACCTTATGAGTGCAGCTACTGTTTCCGCAGTTACACGCAGTCTGGAGACTTGTACAGGCACATCAGAAAGGCACATGATCACGGCTTACCAGTCAAACGCAGCAGAGTTGAGTCAGACCCCCCACCATCACCACCCCCTCCTCCTCATCCTCCCCAGACCTAGCCATCATTTGTGGCTCAAACCTTTTTAACAGGTCCTTCAGAAACTTGTATGAAGTACTGCTGAAGGCTTTTGAAAATAGCACAAAATCATGAATTGCCACATCTATACTTTTGTGGCAAATGCTTTGAAAGGGAATCTTTCTGCCATGCCATTTACAAACAACCAATGTAACTGAAAAAAGTTTTTTTTGGTGGTAATTCAATATTGTTGAGATTTATACTGTTACACAAACTGGTTTTAAAATTAACTGCTAAAAGTATTTTGTTTTTATATAAAGATTGGCAGTGTAAGTACATTTGAATGTCTCTTATGGAATATTGTAGCTGTTATACCAAGAAATGAGCATTGAGATCCATTAGAGCAGATAAATGACTATATCACTCACTACAAGGAAGAGTTTTGCTGTGTATGTGTTTTGTGCAGTTTTGTGAGTCTGAAAGATGGCAAGACTTTAAAATAGGTGCTATGAATTAGTCAGCTTTCAGTGCTTTTGAGAACGGTCCATGTATTTGTTGTAAAATGTTTAGAGAACTTAAACACTGCTTTCCAAAATTTTGGGGTCAGTAAGATTTTTTTATTATTATTAAATTACTATTTTTATTCAGCAAGGACACAATAAGTTAATTAAAAGTAACAGGAGACATTTATAATTTAAAGATTTCTATGTCAAATAAATGCTTTCTATTCTTCAAAGAATTCTGAAAAACGTATCATGGTTTCAATAATATTAGAGAGCACAGCTGTTTTCAACATTTATGATAATAGTTTCTTGAGCAAATTGGCATATTAAAGCTATTTTAACATGCTGATTTGCTGATATTAGAATGATTTCTGAAGAATCGTGTGAAACTGAAGGCTGGAGTAATAATGGCTGCTGAAAGCTTTGCCATCACAGAAATAATTACATTTTAAAATATATTCAAATAAACCGTTATTGTACATTGATAATAATTCACAATATTTCTGTTTTACTGTATTTTTGATCAAATAAATGCAGCCTTTGTGAGCATAAGGGACTTCTTTCAAAAATATACAAACCCCAAACGTTTGAAAGGTAATGGACATCAGATCAAAACCTACCAGTTACTGTTAAATAATGGCCAAATGTCTAAATTAAAAGTCTGCACAAGGGAAAACAATAAAACAAGACTTTTAATAGTTAGTAATGTTGCACTGTGATATTCTTCAACACATGTTTGGTAAAATGGTGGTTAATACCACAACACAGTAAGTTACTAATTCTGTCTTCCAACAAAGATTCATTTTCACATTTGTTTAACTGTAACAATGTACTCCACAATAAAACAATGTCCATTATCAGTCGTCCACTGGTCCATGCATCTGCAGAAAGAGGTATTGATTTAGAAGTTCATTAATGCTAAGTGAATTGAGACAGATGTTTTTTAGAGCACATTCACAGTCATCAAAAGTTACTCACTGCCTCTGCTAGCTCAGGCCATGCCATCGCCATCACAACTCCATCATCAGATGTGGGAGGAGTCTCCAAATTCCAGTATGTGAAATGATGGAACACTGAAGAAACTTGCACTACTCTGTCCTAAAAACAAATGACAGAAAAAAAAGTTTAAGGACTAGTGTTTTAAAAAGCACTATCTGTTATTTAGAAATTCATGATATCAGTGAATTCAAAAGTAAGGCACAGTGCAGGTACCTCTTGATCAGATGCAGGCTTCTGGACCTCTTTTAGCACTAGTCCTGTGTATCCTTGTGGGCAATGCAATTCCTGACCCTTCAGCCCCCGACCTCTGAATGACACTGTCGTTTCTGCACAACACAATGTTATGTTTATCGGGTGGAGCGCTTCAACTCGAGGTGTGTACTTGTATTTGACTAACCGTGTTTGCGTTCCTTCACAGTGGGATTAAAGAACCTGAAAACTTCAGCAGGTCCATTATGCTCTATTTCACAAGGTAACAAGTGGATCTGTGGTTTGTCAGCTTGCTTGAGGGAATCAAGCCGGATAGCTGTCACGCAACTGTTCGCTGACATCTAGTAAAACAAAATGTGTAAAGCACATTTGACAATTACTAACAGTGTCATTTCATTAATATATTTGACCCTGGACCACAAAAGCAGTAATAAGTAGCACGGGTATATTTGTAGCAATAACCAACAATATGGGTCAAAATGATCGATTTTTATTTTATGCCAAAAATCATTAGGATATTAGGTAAAGATCATGTTCCATGAAGATAGAGTAGCACGGGTATATTTGTAGCAATAACCAACAATATGGTTCAAAATGATCGATTTTTATTTTATGCCAAAAATCATTAGGATATTAGGTAAAGATCATGTTCCATGAAGATATTTAGTAAACTTCCTACCATAAATATATCAAAACCTAATTTTTGATTAGTAATATGCATTGCCAAGAACTTCATTTGGACAACATTAAAGGCGATTTTCTCAATATTTAGATTTTTTTGCACCCTCAGATTCCAGATTTTCAAATAGCCAAATAATGTCTTAAACCATACATCAATGGAAAGCTTATTTCAGCGTTCAGGTGATGTATACATCTCAATTTAAAAAAAAAAAATTGGCCCTTATGACTGGTTTTGTTGTCCAGGGCACAACTTTCCACTGACTTAGTGCCTCGCTATAGGGTTGCCATTAATATTTTAACTTTTTTTTTTTTTTTAAGTAAAAATTACAAAATATCATTACATTAAATGGCAGTGAAAGGCAGATTATCTATTAAAAGATTAATGAATAAAATTATATTATTAACAGAACAGTTGTCAAGTGAAGTAGAATTAAAGACATGTCTTCTACAACAAACTGTACACTTTTTCCAGTTGATATAAGGATCGCAGAAAAAGCAGTTTATCTCAGTGTTATCAGAACTGAACCTCTGTAAACTTGTAAAAGAGTACGGTAACGCGGAGATGTAATTTTCTAACAGACATCTTACCTTGCTTGTTTTCGGTTCTGTTTATAAAGTGTCACGTGGGACAGCTGCGTTTACTGTGATTGGGCGCTCTGTATTTCTTCGCTACCACGCGGATGTTTTTCGCGGTAAAATCCAAAGCATTCTGCCATCTACCGTTCGCTGGTGTCGTCGGATGATGACTCGAAAAAAGACAGTATTTTTACTTTATTGTTATTATTATTAGTAGTATTATAATTTCAACTTATATAAAAATTAACAGACACACACATAACTTTATAATTACGTCTGTTATATTTCTTTTATGATTACAGCAGCACTGTTTCCTGTTTCCAGGCGCTCTTCGAGTGCAACACTGATATTATTCCTACAGGAGTTTGGAACCGACTAGGAACGATATTACTCGAACGCGACGGTGACAGTGTCTCGTTCGTTCATGTCAATTGGGTTTTGATGGACTCCCATATTAGTTTGTTTAGATACTTAATATATTTTGATTACTTTTCTAACGCCTCCTGTGGAAAATGGTTGTAATTCCGTGTTTAAAAGTGCCGCAGCGTCACGCACAAATGTACAGGTAGGATACATACAAATAGTTGCTCTCCGAATCTCTGCGGTATAATTTCCTTTATGCAAAATTAAGTTTAATTTATAGAAGCAATCTGTTGATATCGGTTCTTGTTTTTTGAACAGTTTAACTTTTTATTCCTTTTGCATTTGCAATAAAAAATATATCACACACTAAACAGATTAAAAGTGTTAGTTGGCCAGTTATTAAATCTTTTTTTGAGTGTTAATGATTTATAATGATCAACATAAGGTATCTCTTTATGTTAATACTGAAATATTCCATGAAACGTGGGTAAAAATAAGTAAGGACGTCGCTGTCATGTTAAAACCAGTTAACTTGAATGGTTTTACATGAAACCTGGTGTATTACTATGTATAACTGTTTTTCAGAAAATACCTACTGTCACAAGGTGTTCTGGACCGCAAGTACTGTGCACAGAAACACCCAGATGGGACTGTAACCCTTCCAGTCATAGTATCTTGTCTGACACAGCTTGATCTAGTGGCACTAACAAAAGATGTCGCGCAGGACAGCTTTTGTGAAATTGTTGATATCCAGGTAAGCATTCACAATTATTTAAGATATATGTTTGCACCCAATTCACTGAACATCTGAGCGTCGGTATATCTGCTTATTTTTTTAGGCTCCCCCATTATCAAAGAAGGAAAAAGTTAAATCTTCTTATAAGAGGCTTCTAGAGACTGCACAGTCTTTGCTGGTTTCTAAAGGAGAAAAATGGAGTGAAGATCTAGAAAGAGACATTCCTAGCCGATGGCAATGCCATGGAGATCTTGTCCTGTTTAGCGAAGGCTCCTTTTCTAATGCAATATGGAAAGAAATTGGTGGGTGATCATGAATCTCAGACCCTCTGTATATCCAGGCTTGCATATAAAATAATTAGATTATATATTCTGTATTAATATTTTTTTCCAGAGTAATATCTCATAGTAATTAGCTTGTCTTCAATATATTTTTGAATATATTTATTTGTTTTAGGATCTGAATTCTGGACTGCAGTTGCCCTGACGTTGGGGGGGAAACGTATAGCACAAATTAAAAAAATCTCCCAGGATGGTTATCGCACACCTATAGTGACTATGCTTTTAGGAGACAGCAGCTATGTAACACACATTGATAACCACATTAGGTAACCAATAAGATGCTGTGTTATTTGAAAAAAATTAATTAAATAAATATTCAAATTAATCAAATCTGTCTGACTAAAATTTAGGTATGAGTTTGATGTCACCAAGTGCATGTTCTCTTCTGGGAATATCACAGAGAAGCTCAGAATAGCCTCCTTTGACTGCAGTGGAGAGACTGTGGTTGACTTATATGCAGGTAAAAGCAATGCTGTGTGTGCCATTGGAATGGTTTTTAGTCACCCAAGATGTATGATCAGATTTTGCCCCACTGTCCAGGGATTGGCTACTTCACTCTTCCATATCTTGTACATGCTAAGGCTGCTCATGTGCATGCATGTGAATGGAACGCAGATGCAGTAAAAGCTTTACAGAGAAACCTGCAGGTCAACAGTGTGTCAGACCGCTGCACTGTCCATCCAGGAGACAACAGACAGGTCAGGATAACAGCTTGTACACTGAGATACAAAAGTGCTGATGGACATCATCTTAAGTTCACTTACTAATATTTTAGAAAAAACAAAACAAAAACATTTTTGTTGTGGATGAGAATCAGCTCATTGGATAAGAGACAATGTATAATAATGTATAATAATTTTCTCATTATGTGAACATGTCCAAATCAGGGGTTCTCTAGGTCTTTGCTCTTCCACAAATTAAAGCCTTAAAAACCAGCCATAAATAAAAGCAAAAATCGTACATTCATGGCATCAAATGTTGCATATACTGCAAAAAATAAAAATCTTCCTCAGCATTTTTGACCAGTTCAAACATCTAAACATCCTTAAATCAAGAAACATTTTCTTGAGTTGCAAAATTAAGATATGAAGTCTTGTTTTCTGTGCAACTGAACAAAATTAAGTTGATGCTTAAAACCTCTGTCAGTGGGGTCAAAAAATGTGTTTTCCCTATGAATACCAGTTGATTTTTCTGACCCCATTGGCAGATAGTTGTTCTTGATTTAATCATGAACCCACTTATGTAATTTTTCAGTTGAATTAATACACTTTTGGACATCCTTTTTAGCTTCCATTGTGTGATCTTGCTGATCGAGTGAATTTGGGCCTCATACCAAGTTCGGAGGAAGGATGGCCAGTGGCATGTCATCTGCTAAAGAGAGCCACTGGTGGAATGCTGCATATTCATCAAAATGTCACAACACCTTTGCACCATGAACCACTTGAACATTCATCTGCTATCGATGTTGAAAAAGGCTCTTCTATGGAAGAATCTTCTCTGAGGATCCAGAGAGATATTCAAGCATGGACTGCCTGGGCTTCAGAAACAGCCAGACGCATCTGTACACTTTTGTCAGACATCACTGGAAGCAAATGGAAGACCAATATCAAGCACATAGAGCATGTTAAGACATACGCACCACATATCAGTCATGTAGTTCTGGACTTGGAGTGTAAACCTCTCTGATAAACACATTCAATCATGTATAAAGTTTTTACTTCTAATCTTTATAATCGGCTATAATTAGTTTTACTTTTTTCTTTGGGTGTGTGTGTTTGAGATGCAAAATTTAGCAGTATTTTGTAGTTATTTTAAATAAAAAAATATATATATTGTTCACTTATGAACACTGTACACTTATGTACTGTATGGCTGTCGTGTTCGAAACGCAGTGAAGATTATTTCGTTTTATCTCTAACAACAGATAAAGAGCAACACCAATTATTAAGTGGCCATCAATATTTATTTTATTTACAGGTATATGGAATTTCCCTAATATTAATTAATTGTTGTATTATATACAATACCATTCAGACATTTATTTAAATGTTTTGTTTAAAGTATTTTATGATTATCAATTCTGAACTGATTTGATCAAAATGCTGTTAAATGGGTTCATTTGGTGCTAAAGAACATTACTTTTCAATGTTGAAAGCAGTTGTGCTTCTTAATTTTGCTGTGGAAACCTTGAAACAATTAATTTCGGGATCCTTTGATAAACAGAAAGTTCAAAAGAACAGCATTTATACAGCACAGGAATCTGTGACATTAGAAATGTATTTACTGTCACTTTTGGTTAGCTCCATGCATCCTTGCTGAATACAATTAGTAATATCTTTAAAAGAAGAAAAATTCTAACCACAAACAGTGTAAAAAGAAAAAATAGTTTCTATCCTATGACCAAATGTATAATTACATCACTTCCACCCAGAACTAAATAACTACTATTAATGTTCCCTTCATAATTTTTTTTTAATCCAAAAGAGATTTGCTTGTATACAAAAAGTGTCTTTTTGTCATTACTCCAGCGCTTAAAATGTTCCAGTACATATTTCACAACATAAACTTTACGCATTATTTTATTCAAAAACGCCTATTATTATATTATTGACATTTCATTATTTTAGCTGTTCTCTAAGCTTCACATCAGTTGAAATCTTAAAACACAGGACTAAGCAGCACTATGTGATTCTGTCCACTGACTGGCCTCCTCCTTCCACGGAGGAAACGCTGCCGTCTGCGCGCGCACCTGTTGCACGGTGATCCAGCGCTGACTGAAAAGTTTGCGTTTGTTCCGGAACGACGTTTATTTGGCAAAGCTGAAAGTCATTGAGCTCTCAGGGAGAAAAACTGCGCTATTGGTAAGAAAACATACATTATAAACTATTATTGACATTTCATTTTTTTAGCTGTTCTCTAAGCTTCACATCAGTTGAAATCTTAAAACACAGGACTAAGCAGCACTATGTGATTCTGTCCACTGACTGGCCTCCTCCTTCCACGGAGGAAACGCTGCCGTCTGCGCGCGCACCTGTTGCACGGTGATCCAGCGCTGACTGAAAAGTTTGCGTTTGTTCCGGAACGACGTTTATTTGGCAAAGCTGGAAGTCATTGAGCTCAGGGAGAAAAACTGCGCTATTGGTAAGAAAACATTTAAAGCACATTTGAAGAAATGTTGTTAAGATGTTAGGCATCTATTTTAAATACGACAAACTACTAACACTGTTTAGATTCTACTTTAGAATAAAATGCTTCCCTAAGAGACGCAACGAGTCGAGAGAGTGTCTAAGTTGTTGTCATTATGCCTTTATGTATTCACTCTTCTTTTAAGATCTTGAAGTGTGCTAACATTTGTATTCTATTTTCCTTTACGCGCTAACTGTTATTTTGCGTTTTATTTTCCTATACGTTAACTGTTACTTTTCTGTTTAATATTGGACTGTTTTATGTGTAACGTTAGTGTTGGATAATTTAGTTAAGTCAATTTGACGTTGTTGTCCATGTGTTAGAGCAGGACAGATCCTTCAGATCTATATCAGTAGGTTATAACTTACATTAGCTGGAGGAAGGTCCATGCACACTTTAATCCTTTCTATTTTCCTGAAACATTCAAAGAATGAGGAACAAGTTTGTTAAGAAGGTCTATTTATTTTGGATATTGACCAAACCAGTCTTAATTGAAGGTTATTGAATTTAATTTTTTTTCTCACATGCTTTCCGCCAGTTGAGCTCAAAGGGCTTTCACAAGGCTTATGGGTGCTAGCTACCAAGTAATAATCATCATAAATGCCTCATTAAAGAGTGTATGACCAAATGTATAATTACATCACTTCCACCCAGAACTAAATAACTACTATTAATGTTCCCTTCATAATTTTTTTTTAATCCAAAAGAGATTTGCTTGTATACAAAAAGTGTCTTTTTGTCATTACTCCAGCGCTTAAAATGTTCCAGTACATATTTCACAACATAAACTTTACGCATTATTTTATACATTATAAACTATTATTGACATTTCATTTTTTTAGCTGTTCTCTAAGCTTCACATCAGTTGAAATCTTAAAACACAGGACTAAGCAGCACTATGTGATTCTGTCCACTGACTGGCCTCCTCCTTCCACGGAGGAAACGCTGCCGTCTGCGCGCGCACCTGTTGCACGGTGATCCAGCGCTGACTGAAAAGTTTGCGTTTGTTCCGGAACGACGTTTATTTGGCAAAGCTGAAAGTCATTGAGCTCTCAGGGAGAAAAACTGCGCTATTGGTAAGAAAACATTTAAAGCACATTTGAAGAAATGTTGTTAAGATGTTAGGCATCTATTTTAAATACGACAAACTACTAACACTGTTTAGATTCTACTTTAGAATAAAATGCTTCCCTAAGAGACGCAACGAGTCGAGAGAGTGTCTAAGTTGTTGTCATTATGCCTTTATGTATTCACTCTTCTTTTAAGATCTTGAAGTGTGCTAACATTTGTATTCTATTTTCCTTTACGCGCTAACTGTTATTTTGCGTTTTATTTTCCTATACGTTAACTGTTACTTTTCTGTTTAATATTGGACTGTTTTATGTGTAACGTTAGTGTTGGATAATTTAGTTAAGTCAATTTGACGTTGTTGTCCATGTGTTAGAGCAGGACAGATCCTTCAGATCTATATCAGTAGGTTATAACTTACATTAGCTGGAGGAAGGTCCATGCACACTTTAATCCTTTCTATTTTCCTGAAACATTCAAAGAATGAGGAACAAGTTTGTTAAGAAGGTCTATTTATTTTGGATATTGACCAAACCAGTCTTAATTGAAGGTTATTGAATTTAATTTTTTTTCTCACATGCTTTCCGCCAGTTGAGCTCAAAGGGCTTTCACAAGGCTTATGGGTGCTAGCTACCAAGTAATAATCATCATAAATGCCTCATTAAAGAGTGTAGGTTTGCTGAAGACCTCCACCCATGGTTGTGTGTCCATAAAGGGCGGCAACTCCTGTGATAAGCTGACTGCATGTTGTTTTCCTCTTTTCCTGATGACATTCCAGTGCTCAGCCCCTTTTCCCAGGCTCTTAGTTATTTATTCTCAAACAACATACATTTGATTGATTTGCTGTCCATAATTTTACCAGTGACTAATCAAAACAAGGTTCTCATGCTCTCTGGTCAGAATATTATTTTCCTTCTTTTCAGTAAGAACATGATGAGAAGCTGTCTCGTTTAGAGCCTACCTATATTTTAGCAAAATACGTACATTTGCTTGGATTGATTTATTAAATGATTTACTAATGCTGATATGCTTATACGTGATTTATGTGGTAGATGCTGGGATGTGAATATCTCCACTTCCCTGCTGCGATATTGGCATTGCGAGCCATCGGTAACCACTCATTTGCATGTGGAGCTGCATGTCACAGGGTGTCCTTATGTTTGTCTAATTAGCTCCTGCAGGGAGGTGTTGAAGAGCCACTGACACTGACAGACACTGCGTGGAGGAACTGTGAAAGGTCACTCCCTTTCTTTGTCAATTCTGCCCTGTCTCCAGGTCTCTACCCTTTTTACAAACAGTAGGACTTCCTTTATTTGTGTAACACTCTCATTATATAAGCTTATATTGGACTTGTCTCTGAAAAGCAAATGACATATTCTTGGTTAGGTGCTTGTATATTCATTATTATCGGTAAGCAACACTGGTATGTTACTCGGTAAGCGGTTGTATGTGGTTCTACGAGTTTCTGTAATTCGCATTTGTGTTGACATTTAAAGGGGTCAAATGACATTGCTAAAAAGAACATTATTTTTTATATTTGGTGTAATGCAATGTGTTTATGCGGTTTAAGGTTAAAAAAAAACATTATTTTCCACATAATGTACATTATTGTTTCTCCTCTATGCCCCGCCTTTCTGAAACGCGTCGATTTTTACAAAGCTAATCGGTCTGAAAAGTGAGGTGTGCTCTGATTGGCCAGATTGGTGAATACCTCAAGCTTGTGATGGAAATGTTACGCCCTTACCATACTGTGATGCCGTGTTCCGCGCGAGGAGACAAAACCAGTAAAACCCATTATAAAAGAGGCTGTAAAAAAGTTCGTAGATCGGGAAGAAGGAGGCGGAAACCGGCGAACATTTAAACAAAACTTTAATAATAAAATGAACACAAAGTAGCGTGACAGCCCGCACAAACAGAACCAAAACACAAAATAAAATCCAGGCCTGGTCCTCTCTCGTCCAACACTGTTGTCACTCCTCCTTTTATCCTTCCGGAGCTCTTCCATGGGACTCGAGACCAAGTGGCGTAGGTGCATTAGCATTTACTCCACCGGCCTCGCTCTGTTCCCACGGCTCTCAGCCCCACCCCTCTCGTCACAGAGGCATTTGTTGCATCTAGTGGGGACATAATTACTGATTATAATGACTTGTACTGTCTTTTTACACGTTGCTTTGCGAATCGCGCTGCGTAAACATAAAACAATGTCTGCATTTGTGATCGGAGAAACGACAAACAGCAAGCACTACTCTACACTGCTCAAAACGTGCGTTTGAATCGTCTGTGGCAAATTATTTAAATATGAAAACGTACTTACAGGCTGTGAGTCAGAAGCGCCAGACTGTCCTTGCAAAGTTGGAATTGCCCCACTTTATAGAAACAGAAACCGGCATTGTAGGCTACTCTCCCAGGAAACAGTCCTCGTCCTCCATAAAATGCGTTGCACACATCTGAATATTTAGATTGAACTGTTCTAGAACAGTGTTGTAAATACAACTTAACCACTAGTTTTTCTAGTTGTGTCCTCTTTTGGAAGGCCAAACAAAGTAGTTTCGCTTTCATAACGAAACACACAGCATCTTCACAACATGGCGGCAGTGGCAGCAACAATACTACAGCGAGAATCAAAGTTACGCCTTCTTTCTTTGCGTGAACATTTGGGCGGTGTTATGTAAATCTCCCCACATAGTGATGTAGATATGTGGGGCCGTGTTAGAACGAGCCGTTTTAGGTAGGCGTGGTTGATTTGATTTGAGACTTTAGTCTTTGCAACTTTACAGATCTTCTTTATGCCAAGAGCTTGTAACACTCCAAAGAGAAAGGAAAAATTGAAATCGCATCATATGACTCCTTTAATATTTTGAGACTTCCATGGCATCCAGAGCCATTTGTTTGTTTTTTATTATTCCTTAGAAGCAGGACTTGACTCCCAAGGAACAGAACATGGAGATCAACGTGTCCTTCCTGACTGAGTCTGAGCAAGAATTCATACTAGAAGTCCTTCGGCGAGATGAGGAGCTGAGGCGCTTGGAGGAGCTCCGTGTAAAGTGAGTGTCACAGTTGCGTCATTGAGAATAAGTCTTGTTCTAGAAATGCAGAATTAAATAAAATTATTCAGATGTAATTTATATCACAACATGGCGGCAGTGGCAGCAACAATACTACAGCGAGAATCAAAGTTACGCCTTCTTTCTTTGCGTGAACATTTGGGCGGTGTTATGTAAATCTCCCCACATAGTGATGTAGATATGTGGGGCCGTGTTAGAACGAGCCGTTTTAGGTAGGCGTGGTTGATTTGATTTGAGACTTTAGTCTTTGCAACTTTACAGATCTTCTTTATGCCAAGAGCTTGTAACACTCCAAAGAGAAAGGAAAAATTGAAATCGCATCATATGACTCCTTTAATATTTTGAGACTTCCATGGCATCCAGAGCCATTTGTTTGTTTTTTATTATTCCTTAGAAGCAGGACTTGACTCCCAAGGAACAGAACATGGAGATCAACGTGTCCTTCCTGACTGAGTCTGAGCAAGAATTCATACTAGAAGTCCTTCGGCGAGATGAGGAGCTGAGGCGCTTGGAGGAGCTCCGTGTAAAGTGAGTGTCACAGTTGCGTCATTGAGAATAAGTCTTGTTCTAGAAATGCAGAATTAAATAAAATTATTCAGATGTAATTTATATGATTTTAAAATAGCAATAAATAATTGCTCTGGTCTCAAAATAACCATAGTGACTAATTAATTTAAATAATTAATAAAAAAAATTAAAATGTAGCTTAATTTATGCAACCTGGTTACCTGTTGTGTTTTTTTTAAGTGTACATTATACATCACATTAAGTTCTTTTTTTTTAATGCAGTAGTACCGTTCAAAATTTTGGGTCAGTAAGAACTCTGAAAACGTTTATTATGGTTTCTACAAGAAATATTAAGCAGAAGCCATTTACAACATTAACAATACGAAGAAATAATAGTATGATTAGCATATTAGTGTGATTTTTGAAGGATCACGTGACACTGAAGACTGGAGTAATGGCTGATGAAAATTCAGCTTCACAGGAATAAATTACATTTTAAAGCATATTAAAATAGAAAAGTTATTTTAAATCATAATAATATTTCACAATATTGCTGTTTTAACTATTTTTTATTATTATTAAATAAATGCAGCCTTGGTTAGAGACTTCTTAAAAAACCTTGATTAAAAAGAATCTTACTGACCCCATACTTTTTAATTTGAAGAATGTAGTTTATTTAATGTTTATGTTTGTTTAATGGCCTGGTCACACCACAAACCATAAACTATGAAGATAGCTATAAGAATCACTATATTAGCCATTTTGAACACAAATTAAGATATTTTTGATGGAATCTGAGAGCTGTCTGACCCTGCATAGACAGCAACGCAACTGAAAAGTTCCCAAGTCCAGAGACGTAGCAAGGAGATCTGTAAAATAATCCATGTAACATCAGTGGTTCAACCGCATTTATACGAAGCTACGAGAATACTTTTTGTGTGCAAAAGAAAAAAACCCAGACTTTATTCAACAATTCGTCTCCTCTGCGTAGTCACGCTGCGTCACGCCGGATCTGTTTCCTACGTTGTTGTGATTTGATCTGAACGAAAACAGCATATCCGTGTGACGCAGCTGACACAGAACAGCATACGTTTATGTCCAGCGGATACTCTCCAAAATGGCGCTACAGGGTGAGGCGGAGGAGACGAATTGTTGAATAAAGTCGTTCTTTTTTTTTTCCTTTTGCACACAAAAAGTATTCTCGTAGCTTCGTATAATTGCAGTTGAACCACTGATGTTACATGGATTATTTTACAGATCTCCTTGCTACGTCTCTGGACTTGGGAACATTTCAGTTGCGTTGCTGTCTATATAGGGTCAGACAGCTCTCAGATTCCATCAAAAATATCTTAATTTGTGTTCCAAAGATGAACGAAGGTCTTACGGGTTTGGAACAACATGAGGGTGAGTAATTAATGACAGAATTTACATTTTTGGGTGAACTAACCCGTTAAAGTCTGATGTATTCTGATTGGCCGTCAATGTTTTTAATGTTCATCAGCTGGAAATAAAAAATTGTTATAACAGTGATTCTTCTGTTTCATTATCGTTATAGCTGTGGTGTGGACTTCCCTATTCTCACAAAATTAGAGTTATTATTAAAACTTTAAAGTTATTGTCCTTTGTATGAACAGGCCTTTAGACTTTACAAAAACTTATTTTGTACCCTGGAAAGGATCAGGCAAGAAATTCAGGGGAATAAATGC
Organism: Sinocyclocheilus grahami; assembly: GCF_001515645.1. Taxonomy (NCBI): domain Eukaryota; kingdom Metazoa; phylum Chordata; class Actinopteri; order Cypriniformes; family Cyprinidae; genus Sinocyclocheilus; species Sinocyclocheilus grahami. The sequence goes on from NW_015505509.1 coordinate 698,970, forward strand.
AAATTTTTTTATTTTTAGGAAGCTAAAAACTGAGTTGCTGGAAATCAGAAGAAAGGGTGCGAAACGTGGCAGTGGGAAATATAGCGAGCGCAGCTGTGGCCGCTGTCAAGAGCCTATGGGCCTTCTGACCCACAACGGTAGCCAGTGCAGAGTATGCAAACATCATGTTTGCAAAAAATGTCAATCTGCTCGACCCAACGGATCTTGGATGTGCACAGTGTGTGCCAAAGAGATGTGAGTGTGTACCTTGTGCCTCCCAGTATCCCTCTCTTTGGCCTCAGTCCACTTAGAAACCCTATCATTAAGAGGCACATTAGACTGGAAAATTAGGACCTTGCTTAATGGAAAAGGTTAATGTTCAACAAAAAACTAAACTTAAGGTTTTTTTTTTTTTTTTTTCTTCTCCCCCCAGAAATCTGAAGATGAGCACTGGAGACTGGTTCTTGGACGAGAGGGTTAACCGCTACTCTACAGATCCTGGACACGACTTAGTCCGAGTTTCCCTCAGGAAAAGGCCTCTGAGTGAGTGCAGGAAGCAGATACCAGACAGTCTGATAGAGACTTTAACTTTTTGTTTTCATGAAGGGTGGAAAGTAGATTTTCTTTGTGTGTGTTCACCAAGAGGAGAGGACATAAGAACAGTTCTCCTGTTTACTCTAGAGTAAAATGACTGTTTTAAGATTAATCATTATACAAAACTCACTTCCCCATTTCAAACATCACATCTCTCTGTTCTAGGTAAAAAGCATGAGACAGCTGGGGAAATGCTGTTAAACAGAGCTGAGTTGAATTCCAGCCAAACTGTACCTGTGCCCAAGCCAAGACTGAAGGACATTGCACTAGCACATAAGAGGTGTGTCATCAGCAGCACTTATTATGTGTAGTCTCATGTTTCTACTGAGCAAATAATGTAATGTTCTTTATCATTTTAAATATTTACTATTTCATTTTAAATATTTGTTTTTCCAATCATCTCTTTAATAAGTGTTATCACTTTATTCTATTAAATATCACACAGCCAAGTTCTTTGTTAAAGAGATAGTTCACCCCAAAATACAAAATTTGTCAAAATGTATTAATCCTTGTATCATTGTAAACTGTATGCTGTTATTTTTTTTCTTTCTGCAAACCACACGTAGACACACAAATATATATGTTTTAGAGATCATTCACATAGATCTTTTCTGTACAACAACAGTCTCCACAAGCTGTCAAGCTCCAGTAGGTGCAGTTTTGACTTAATAGCATTTGGTTACGAGACATGCAAAAGCAAATACATTTGATGATAACGTCTAGTCTGTTTGTTTGAGATCTTATCATTGTTGTGTTCCACAGAAAAAAAAGCATGTAGGTTTGTAATGACGTTAGGATGAGTAGTAAAGTATATTTTTATCCTGTGTACTATTTCTATTCTACATGTATGTCTCCAGCTATGCAGTGGCAGTATGGTTGAGGTGTTTTAATATTTATTTAACAGGATGACACCTTTGTTCAGCACTCTATACTTCATCCTGTCTCATTCTTTCAGCTCACCTCTTGAGGCTTATGAGGGACTTGATGTGCGAGAGCAACAACATAGTGACACAGAATCAATAGAAAAAGCCAGTCTGGGCAGCAGCCGTGCTGAGACCGAATCGTCTCACAGTACCCCCATAATGCAAAGGTAAGATCTGATTCTGAGATACAGAAATCCATGGCTAATGATGTAGTATTGTGATGGAAGCCTCTGTTTTGCACCTAGAAAAGAGGAACCGACAGACAAGACTAGTTCAGCAGACCCTGCTGTGTCCATCCTGATGCTCCCCGCTAACAGTGACAGCCCATCTACCACTGAGACAGTAAGTGTTTATTCATAGCTCACCCTGTTAAGCCATGTATTTTCTCTGTCCTAGTTCTGTTTATGTGTCACCTATTGAATTTCCGTCACTCCTCTAAATTAAGGCCTCATTAATTCATCACATGAATGCCTGCTCTGACTCCTTGCGTGACGTGGATGGGCTTTTCAAGAAAAGTGTCAGAAGAGTGCACAAACTATCAGGTATGAGTATACACTACTGTTCAATAGTCTGGGACCAGCAAGTTTCAGCAATTTTTTTTAAAAGAATGTAATACTTTCATTCAGCAAAGAAGCATTAAATTGATCTGAACTGACATTAAAGCCATTTAAAGCCAAAAATTTATATTTCAAATAAATGCTGTTCTTTCTATTTATTAAATCATTCTGAGAAAATGTATCATGGTTTTCCACAAAAATATTGAGCAGCACAAAAGTTGATAATAATAATACATCTTTTCTGAGCACCAAATCAGCATATTAGAATGATTTCTGAAGGGTCATGTGACACTGAAGATTGGAGTAGTGGCTGCTGAAAATTCAGCTTTGCCATCTCAGGAATAAATGTAATATTAAAATGTATTCAAATAGAAAATGGTTATTCTGATTTATAATAATATTTCACAATATTACTGTTTTTACTGTATTTTTTTATTCCAATTTGTGCAGTCTTGGTGAGCATATGAAACTTAAAAATCTTACAAAATCTTTACAAAATTACAAAATCTTCTGTCCCCAAACTTTTGAACATTAGTGTACATTTGTTTATTTTACTTTACTTTACTCTGGGTTTTAAATATGCAAACACTGTTTTGTCATAGATATTAAACCAGCCTCCACGCTTGATTTGCGTGAAGATGGAACAGAAAGTGCTACACCCTCTATGGGAGACAGAAGCCAGTCTGTTCCTGGCCTTAATGCTGTGAGTTTATTTCTAACAAATTCAAACTATTTTAAACAAGTTTGCACTGCATTAATTACATCTGCAATCTAAAGTGACCTGAATGTCTGAGTTGTTTCATTAGGATGACGAGGAGGAGGAGGAAGATATTGATAACTTGGTGAATATACACAGGCAGAAATTCGGTAATAGCTCAGGAAGTTTGGGAGGCTCGAGGGTAACCCACTTTAATATTATTAATTAAAATAATATTAAATAATTATTAAAATGAAGTAATATTGACATTGTTTAATTTTAAATAGATTATTACTAATAATACAACAGTATTTATATATTTATTTTTGGTTTAAATTAATTTATTAAATAAAATCACAAATTACATAAAATCAAATATTAAACAGTTGAATATGCTACCCAGCTGTCTTTTTTTTTTCACAGGCCACTCTTGGTAGTACGATGAGTGTGTACAGTGAAGCAGGAGACTATGACTGTGTGGAAGTGAGTGGAGATATTTTCTTCTCTCTCGGCTACGACGAGCCCAGCCAGTGCCTGTCTATTGTGATCCATGAGTGTAAAGGCCTGGCTTATGCTGATGCAGCAAAAAAGAAGTGCAACCCGTAAGTAGGCCTCCACACAGCATATGCTAAGTGATTTCCATGTGGTTTCCTGAGAGGGTCTCAGTTCTTTACTGTCTTCCAAGAATAATAATTTTCCACCCATGACTCATACCACTGGGTTTCCCCGTTACAGAGAGAAAATCACTGCTAAACTCCCCCGATTGGTTGATTTCTTTTTACAGATACGTCAAGGCTTACCTCCTCCCAGACAAAAGCAAGAAGAAAACCTCAATCAAACATAACATTAACCCCAGTTTTAAGGAAACACTGAAGGTATAGTTTCAATTACTTTTCAATAAATTGATTCCTAGCTAAACCAAACTCCCCAAAATAACTAATTCCTCATGGTTTGGAACAATAAATACTATCAGAAACTGATACCAGTGGGTAATAATAGAAACACTTAAAAGTCTAAATGCTGTGCTTTAATGGCAGGTAATTAAAACACTGCACACTAACATCAGGTTTCGAATGGGCTTAGTATTGACAGAGAAGATAAGTACACTGTTATCACCGAGTCACAGTCAGACAAATATTAGTTCATATGCTTGCCCCATTTTAATCTAGAGCAAACAACATGCGCAGTTCACACAAACAGACTAAACAAACTGGCCAAAGCTCCTACAGGGTAACCTCTTACTGTCATTTATTTTATAGTGACAACCTGTCTTGTGCTTGTTTGTTTTAGTATTCCATCAGCCGCACCCAGCTCACGACTCGAACACTGCAACTCTCAGTTTGGCACTATGACCGTTTTGGCCACAATGCCTTTCTGGGTGAGGTGGAGGTACCAATGGATAGCCATGATATTGACTCTGCACATCAAAAGTGTATGGCTCTTAGAGGAAAGGTATATGTTTGTTTTGATGCTACAGCAATAAGTCCCTGTACTCAAGTTGTTGTTTTGTGTTATGGTTAAGCCTGATTTATACCAAAAACCCTTTCACGGAAAGTCTGGCCATATTTTCAATGCCTCCGGGCAGCTCATACAAGGCCAAGTCCTATCTAAATGAATGGGGGAATCCTGAAATCTCAAAAACTGCTCGCTGAACTCGCAATTAAATGACATATTTCAAATCCGCAACAAAATCTGATATGAACTGCCCCATGAATGTTGTTTCTTATGTTCAAATAGCGTTTAAAAAGCTTATTTTTAGGCTTGGCCAGCCAATGCGCATGCAAAAATAAGCTTTTATTAAAAATAAGATCAGGTTTCTATGGGAACTGGAGATTCTAATGGTCGCTGCATTGACTAAATGACTTTACCAGTCAGCGATCGGCTCTTTCATTAAAAGGTGGGACTATTCCGCCATATTGCGCGTTGCAGTTTCTCCCATTCATACGTATAAGAGTGAACCTTCTTTGTATCTCTACATTTTTTCCTGTTTGTCTTCATAGGCAGCTGCTCAGCCAGCATCTCCATTTGATCAGTACAAAGGAGAGCTGGTGATTTCACTGAAGTACGTCACAGCAAATAAGACACATGCAGAAGACTCTAATGGAAAAGGTGAGGGGAAAACCATTAACATAATCTGTAAAATGTCTTTAGCTTGTTACATAGTAAATTATGCCACCTATTCTCTACTGAAGGAAAAAAGACCAAACCCACAGAGGGTGCTGAGCTGCACGTGTTGATCAAAGAGGCCAAAAATCTGACAGCCATGAAAGCTGGAGGCACATGTGATTCCTTTGTGAAAGGGTTTGCAAACATCGGTTTCATTACATCTGTTTTGTTTTAAAAGGCCTTTGTTTGTTTATATCTACTAATAGCACTGTCTTTCAGGTATCTGCTGCCGTCAAAGAACAAGTCTTCCTCAAAGAAGAAGACTCCGGTAGTGAAGAAGACAAAGAACCCAAACTACAACCACACATTTGTGTACACCGACCTGAGTCTGGAGCAGCTGAAGGATGTATGTCTGGAGCTCACCGTCTGGGACAGAGAGACCCTGCATAGCAATGACTTCCTGGGAGGAGTTCGTCTCAGCTTGGGAGGAGGTAATGCTACATATTTCTTTGAGCTGAAATCAATTCAGAAGCCTTTAACATTGATTTAATTACCGAATTCAGAAGAAGTGTCACTGTAACACCATTCATGTGTTGTTTTCTTTTCTAGTCAAACTTTATTGATATGATTCATGTTAATAAAACTTGAGCTAATAATGTATACCATACTAAAGTCTCAGCAAGACCTCTTTAATGTATCTTATATTCACTTATTTGGTCAAAAATAAAGCAAAAACAGGAATATGGTGAAATGATTATGCAATTTAAAATAAATGTTTTTCTATTTTAATATATTTTAACATTTTAAAATAATTTATTTCTGATGGCAAAGCTGAATTTTCAGCAGCCATCCAGTATTTAGTGTCTCAACTTTCAGAAATCATTCACATATGCTAATGTGGTGCTCAAGAAGCATGTATTATTATTATTAATGTTGAAAACAATTGTGCTGCTCAATGTTTCTGTGGAAACCATGATACATTTTACATAAAAAGAAAGATCCAAAGAACAGCATTTGAAATTGAAATCATTTGGAACATTAGAAATGTCTAAATGGATGTTTTCACAGTGAATATCAAGGAGGGAAAGGAAGGGTGGGTGGCAGACTCCACAGGGGAGGAGATCTTGCTGTGGAGGAAGATGATGCAGTACCCTGACTCTTGGGCAGAGGGCACTCTTCCACTGCGCTCGTCCATGGGAAAGGGCAAGTAAGGACATTGCGCAATACCCCCCACTCAAAGCCATTATCAGGACAGGGGGTTACACATTCCACAACATTTGTGTGTTGCTGTTACAGCTGTGCAATATGAGAACATTAATGCATCACAGTAATATTTTAAAGACTTTTTAGGTTAATGCATATGACCGTGCATAAGATGCTTTTATATTTTTAAACATTTAAGGCAGTTCACAAATAATGATATGGAAATGTGCAGTGTGTATATGTTAATTATATTTATTTCCTATAAATGTTGCAGCTGAATGGATGTTTTGAAATACAACATCATTTGAATGCTGTTCTTAAAAATGGAGACCGTAAATATTTTAGTTTGAATAATACTTTGGTTTTAAACGTGCACTTGATAAATGGCCCAAAAATATTTACGTGTTTAAACACAATGTATTTTAACGTCATAATGCTGATTTACTCCATTGTGAGCAACTTCTTTTTAGGAGCTACATGAAAATACCAGCATTAAAATAAATATTAAATATTTTTAAGAATCCACATTGTGTGCTGTGCACTCGATTTATAGATAGTTTCTTCAGAATATTTGAATATCTTGGGCATCCTCACATGGCACTTTTCCAGTTGCAGATTAAAACCTGTTCCGGTCTAAATCACATTTCCAGCTGTGATTCTCTGTGAATAATATCTGCAATATGTAGTTTCAAATGATTGTTTGTCAAGGAAACAGGCTCTTGAGGTGCCTGTCGCTATAAAGAAAACTCCCACCCACAACATCAGATCTGGAGTTGATCAGACCGAGGTCAGTCACAGAAGTCCCTGTTCATCTCCAGTCTCTCTAGCTCCTCCTCTGCGAGGAGATACTCATCTACATATGAGTAGAGCTCATCAGAGGTGGTGGGGTTAACAAAGCGCTCCCGATCCACACCATACTCATCCAGCAGCACCATGGTGAAATATGCCGTAGATATATACAGTGCCTGTCTGTTACATACAAACAAAAAGCACATGAAAACCACATTTAGATTGGAAACACACATGCACAGTGGAGAGAATCAGCCAAGCATTTTCTTTCAGCACTTTCTTTCAGAGTCACTGTTGTTGCAAAACCTCATGAAAGTGTTTTGTCCAAAATTGTCATGTGTCTTTTATCAAAATATGGCCTGGTCTTGAATAGAAAATAGGCTGGTCAGTATGTCTCTGCTGGAACTTAAAGTCGGTATTAAATCCAGATGAATTCCATGTTACTTGATATACAATGAGAAAGCTTAGAATAGGATTTGATTTTATCAATTGGGAACTTACAGGACTTTAAAAAAGTAAATATTGTTAATATCATGTGTATTCGTTTGTAATATTGCAGTCATCTGCCAGTATGACTTCCATGGAAGTCTGTAAATACAATAGTTAAGTATACAGTATTTAACATGTAAACACTACTGTGTAGATAATTCGGAAGTTACCTAAGACCCTCTATGACTTCAGGATCTAGTCGTTGTTCTTTGATGCGGCCCACTTCACGAGGTGAAGTTCCTAACAGCTCGATCACTGTCACATGTCGCAGATCCAGACCACACTCAGCTTTCTGTCAGAATGTTCCCACAATCATATTATGCACTGTAATAAGATCGATACTCTCCTTATTTAAAATAATTTTTGCTTTAGTCCAAGACGCACAGTGTCTATACTACCTGCAGCATAATATTCTGAAGCCTGTACTTCTGGTTAGCGTTGTCTGGAGTAGACACAACAAGAAGCCTTCTCTTTTCATAAAACTGGTCAAGCAGAGCACCAGCAGACCTGACGTCTGTTTTAATAGCCATTACTAAAAGAAAAAGCAAATGTTTCACACACAACATTTAGAAAAAGTATTTGACTTTGTTTCAGTTAAAAATAAACCTAACCACATACTCACATACACACTGAGCGGCTTCATCAGACCAGCTGCGACTGAGCTGACAAACGCGTGTTGCAAAACCTGTCCTTTCGAAGCCAGGATCACAATCATATTCACATACAGCCCCATAATTATTGCCATCAGATGAGCATGTCAGATAGCCATGCATAGGCGGCTTTAGCTTTGGGCATCGTCTCACTGAGGGAAAGAACATTTCGGTTTTAGGCATATATACCACTGTATAGTACAACTGACTGGATCTAGAGAAGGAAGTTAAAACCTTAAGTCACATATTAATAATATTAGTTACAGTTAAAGGCATGGTTCCCCAAAATAATTTAATTCTGTAATCATTTACTCATGGCTTTATTTCTTCTGTTGAATGCAAAATATATTTTGAAAAATGTCTCAGTGCTTTTGGTCCATGTAATGAAACTAAGTCAGTGGGGTCCAATATGTATGTTCCACAGAAATCAGAAATAACAAAGGTGAGTAAATGATGACACCGTTTTCATGTTTGAGTGAACTTTCTCTTTAACACTTCGAAGCAGAAGCAAATCAAAATTGTATACTGGCTTCACCTTCAACATGCACTGTAAACTTGCATGTGGCTGTGTTGCGAGCCTGGTCAGAGACTTTATATCGAATTACATGCATTCCTTCAGGAAAGTCGGATCCAGACTCCAGCCCATTTCGCAAGACCCTGATAAAGGATGACAAAAATGCAGTTTACAGGTTGCTTCTTAGACACGGAGGAAGTTGGGTGGCTTTCATAAAATGTGATGCACATACTGAAGTGCTCTGTCAGCGGTATCTTTAGCAACAGGACGCTCCCATGAAACCATGGCAGTTAGTTTTCCTGGTTCTGCTATCTTCACTCTGGACAAAGGACATTTCAGTTTGGGGGGGTCATGATCTGAAACAATGCAATTTTTATTCAATGTTACAACGTATTCTCTCTGATTTAATAGATAATGACATAATGGCATCTGCAGTCTTATCAAATGAATACATTAGACTAGACTTGCAAATGTACCTGCACACGTCGGTTCTGTGCCACTCCATGTTCCCTCTTCTTGGCACATCCGGTAGCGATCTCCCTCAATCTGGTAGCCTTCATAGCAGGTGTAGTCACACCTGGAGTCTACCACGAAACCACGGGTGCAACTGTACATACCGTGGTCAATCAGAGGCAGAACATGGCAGCGTATCTCTAAGATTCAGACATAATATAAACACATGGTTCAAGTGCCAAATACATGTTTGTTACTGTATCAAAGAGTTAGTTTTGTGACACAATTATTATGACACCTTTTAAGTGTACTTACTTCGACAAACAGCGGATCCAGACCAGCGGCGGTTGGGCATGCACTGCACAGATGATCGTCCCAGCCGTTTATATCCTCGAACACAGGAGAGCAAACAGCGAGCTCCAAGCGAGCCCCGGTGGTGCCCGCCTCGAGGAGAGGAACAGGACACTTCTCCATTGGACAGCTTAAGTACATGGCACCACTGCGGATCTGATGGCAAAAATGGTTTTAAAGTACCTGTAGCATTTCGTATTTAGTCATATTGTATAATTAGTGCACATATTTACGTTTATAGTCCAACTGAGGGGTGTAGTAAGTCTCGTCCTCATGCACAACTTCATTGTTGTCATGGTAAGAAGATGCTGAGCCTAAAAGAGCAAATATAAAACCCGAAGCTTTGATCTAAAAAAAGTCTTCTAAAAGTCATCTTCCAAAAGACAGTCTAAATATTGGCCGGCACATCATCATAGCAGCAAATCAGCTGCATCATTAGTATCCTGCAGCCTCAGCAGTAGAGAAAAAGATCCCCAACCACACCGGTTTTTGTTTCCAAGCAGCACAGCCACCATCATCATTCTTTCCACTCTCACGCTTTTCTGGTTTCACATACATAAACCTCTTTGACACACATTATTTAGAACCATGAGCTTTCCCTAAAATATAAGGATAATTTCAGGAAAAATATTCAGAGAAGACCCCTTAAAGGGAGCTTAAAAAAGTTCAATGCTGTACAGAATGTCAGTTGAAATCTAGGACAGAATTGTTTTAGCCAATGCCAAAATCACATTTGCCAAAAGGTGCTGCTGTTTACACACAGAAAACTGAAGATCCAGCCAAGTCAGGGTTTCCAAGTCCATGTTTACTGGATTAGGATCTTTGAAAATAATTTTGTAGCGACTGTCTCATCAGGAGGAGTACTTTTCCATGCATGAAAAAACTTTTACATTTCACTCATTTTCTAAGCTGAAGTTCACCTAATACTGGCAGCTGGTCACCTGTCTAGGGTGTTTCCCTGCCTTCATCCGTAGTCATGCTGGGATAGAATCCAGTGACTGTACATAGAACAAGCAGCTATAGACAAATGGATGGATACTTATTGAGTCACGGAATATATTCTTACAACTCACCATTTCCTTCAAAGTAAAAGATTGAGACATGTCTGAGCACAAGAATATCTGAATCTATGCCAATGATATGGAAAGAGGATAACGGTATGCAAAGATGTTGCCAGGCCTAGAGGGATCTCATTTTAAATATCCATCCAATTTACAAACCGTTTGTCCTATGTAGGGTCGGGGGATGCTGGAGCTTATCCCAGAGTCTTGGGCTTTAGGCAAAGAAACACCATGGACAGATAGGCAGACTTTTTAAATACATTTATTTAAATATATAAATGCAGAATTTATACGGATAGAGACTGACTGCAGCAGTCTACAGTTGAAACATACCAAGACTGTGACTCAACATTTGTCAATACCCACACTGCTGTACACTACCTGGAAAACATTATGTAGCTCTCCTCAAGGGAAAACTTTCCAATTTGTGTGAGGAAAATGATGTTCTCATTTTCACAAACTATTTGGAACTGTGCCGAAAGCCAAACAACTTTACTCTTTCAATCACACAAAATATGTACATTCCCATGAGCATTCAATCAGTTAACTCGCATAGCTGATACAGTACATGGCAAGATATTTCTTGCTTGTTTGTTTGTTTGGTCTTGGACCCAAACATGACACAGGTAAAGTTGTTCCTTTAGAAAGGTCAAATTAGGGCTCTGTCACAAATGGTGAGCTCACACTCAGTGATTTACTGGGTTATGATTACAACTGTTTAGATGGTATGGACATCATTCATCAAACTGAACATGTTAATAATATGTCTTTAGATACATTAAACGCTTAATGGATGAAACAATGTATGTTTATGTCTATGAAACTGCTCCTTTGGCCAAATGTACGTGACTTATTCCCCTGGAGTCTGAATCATTTGTGAATCAGAATCTTCCAAGACAAACTAGTGCGCCACTGAATGACAGTGTGGGGTTTTGAGAATCAATAGCATGGAGGGAAAAGACTAAAACGCAAAATTAAAGAATTGAGTCACTTTAGCCTGCATTCTATTATTTATGAAGGTTTTTATATTCAATTCATTCCTAAAAGCTCAAACAAAATCTCAATTTCTCCATTAAGACCTGAAAGTCCGTAACTTCAGTGCAAAGGTAAACACAGCTGAACGGTTGAGAGAGCTTCAATTATGTACTTTGCTTTACAAAAAAAACTTTACACCGTTCAAACCAGAGAAGATTACCGTTTCATAAAGAAAGAGAAAATAAAGATCTCTTACCCTCAGTGTTATCACCCAGAGACTGACAAATGATGCGCAACTCAACAAAAAGAACAATAAATCTGATCATTGCATTAGGTGTCAGGCGGAAATATGGCTATAAATGCTAAAAGCAGAATTTTACTTAAAATATAGTCTGCTATTTCCAAAGTAATCGTTCGGATAACTAATTCTTGACAGAGTTGAGTCCCAAGCAGTGAATCCCACGCAGCCTTCAAGCGACTGGCGTCTCTACATTATCTCAGCACACATTTCTTCCACTAGTCGGACTTGCAACTCTTCTGTGTAATATGCTAGGACGGATGGTGGCACTGCTGTTCCATTATTTTGAAACTATGGCCAAAAATAAGGTCTATAAAAAGCATTTTCAAATGTTTTTTTTTTCTTCTTTCTACTCTGTAGTTACAATAACAAAAGGAATTAGAAAATACTGAATAATTAAAGAACAAATGAAGAGTCTCAGTCTAAAGTTTTCTTCTAAAATGAGCATTTTCTCAGGCTCCTATGTTTACGTTCAGTTAATACACATTAATGGCAATGAAAATAACCTATTCATTGCCATTAAAGTGATATTACTGAACCTACACATAGGAGCCTTATAGATTTATAGGGTAAAATATACATGTTATTTTGAAGTTTCATGAACTGAATACATTTTGAAACATTTGAAACATCTTCATTACTGCAGTCTTTAGTCTAGCTAGCAGTAATTACCTATTCACGCATTTGATAAATCCAGTACAGTAGCGGCATTCCTTAATGAATCAGTCTTTTGAACGAATTAGTTTTTCTCCATTTTGTAGTATAAATAATGTGAGTAGTGTGTTCACACTAAAAAGCGCACCCGTGCAAAGGGCATTTCGAATAACCAAAAAAAGAAAAGAAAAGTGGAACGCTAAAGCACTCGGCGTTTGCAGCGTACCCTACTACGTAGCGCAAGGGGCGGAGTTACCTGGATGGCGGACGGAATGGTAGATGATGCCGCTTCAGAAAACGTTTTACAAATTTGAGTTCAGTACTTAATCGCCATCCGTTGTGTGAAATGTGTCACTATTTTAAAGACTAATGTTACATATTATGCGTTTTAAGTAAACTTCTTCTGTTAAGCGTTAGTGTTCCACTTGGCACTGTACACTTCATCATTTAGTTTTGTTAGGTGTGAACACAGTATTGTTATGTAAACACTTATTGTTGTGGTTCCTCCCAGGAATTATTTCACAACGTTGCATTTTTGTTGCAGGTATGCTACATTGCTGTATAATGTGACAAGTGTTGTAAACAGTACAACGAACATATCCTTCAACATTTCTACTTATCCATTTTTTGGATACATATTGTTGTTGGTAGGACACTGAAATAATTAGCTGAACTTTATTAACTTTTGCTTTGGTGTTTAGAGTAACATTATATTTTTGTTTATATTTTGTGGTTTATTAAAGGGGTCATATGATGCTGCTAAAAAGAAAATTATTTGGTGTAATGAAATGTGTTTATGCAGTTTAAAGTTAAAAAAACACATTATTTTCCACATACTGTACATTATTGTTTCTCCTCTATGCCCCGCCTTTTCCGAAACGCAAAGCTCATCATTCTGAAAAGCGAGGTGTGCTCTGATTGGCCAGCTATCCAGTGCGTTGTGATTGGCCGAATACCTCAAGCGTGAGACGGAAATGTTACGCCCCTCACATACTGTTGATGCCGTGTCCCGGTCGAGACAAAAACATTAATACCCATTACAAACGAGGCATTTGTTGCATCCAGTGGCGACATAATTACTGATTATAATGACTTATACTGTCTTTTTACGCGTTGCTTTGCATCATGCCCGTAAACATAAAACCCTGTCTGCATTTGTGATCGGAGAAATGACAAACAACAAGTGCTACTCCACACTACCAAAAACTCGCGTTTGAATCATCAGTGGCAAAT